>NC_084822.1:52430306-52697806 GCF_958449725.1 Rosa rugosa | reverse complement strand
CTGCAGATACTTCGTCAACTGTGGCATGCAGTTCTAATCTTTTGTCCCCTGGAATAGCCTGGGCTATTTCCCTCACACTAACAGGCCCTCTAAGTGACGAGATCTCAAGGGCATGCTTCCCTTCAGATGCTAATGGAATAAATAATGCCCTACTTTACAGGTTTGTCATTTTGTTTCTTGATATTGTATTGTATCAATTGCCTGCACATTACTCTAACTCTTCTGCATGTTTGATGTAACACGGTTGCAACCAAGGTATTAGTTTCAGAGTCAGCTAACTATGATAATTCTCTTTCAATCAGTTACAAGGAGGTTGCAAATTACCGGAGTCAAGTAGTCAACAAGAGATAAAAACTTTTAGAACCCTTTTCCACAATTACATATTAAAACCATTGGGATAAAACTTCAATGAGGCTATGCATATATATTTCTTCAGTAACATTTTGACTAATTGTGTTCCATACCTTTCAGTTTGAGTATTGTCTATTTAGCATCTATGGTATAATGTGTAGGTCACATCTTCATGGGAGAGGGTTGAATAGATTCTGGTCTAATGTTCAAGGTTACCAAGGTCCACTGCTTGTTCTGATTTCTGCAACCTCAGAAGATGGTAGTGCCAATAAAAGAAATTGGATTGTAGGTGTTCTCACACATCAAGGTTTTGAGAATAGGGATCTCTTCTATGGAAGTTCAGGAAGTCTGTACTCTATAAGTCCAGTCTTTCATGTGTATCCACCTACTGGTATGCAAAGTGTATGGAAAGCCGCTGCATTTCATTTCATAGAAATTGCTGAGTAGGTCTGTGAAACTAACCATGTAAAGAACTATGATCAATGACAGGAAAGGAAAGGAACTTTGTGTATAGCCATCTCCATCCCACTGGCAGGGTGTATGAGGTGAAACCGAAGCCTGTTGGAATAGGATTTGGTGGAACTCTGGGAAATGAGAGAATTTATGTGGATGAAGATTTTTCTAAGGTTACCATTCGCCATCATGCAGCTGACAAAACTTATCAGTCTGGCTCCCTCTTTCCTGATCAGGTATAATCGTAATGTTGCAATGAGTATAGACATAACTATCTAATCCTTGGATTATTTGATGCTGTGACTAGAAAGAATGAATTGTAGGTTAGCACATTATAATATTCAAACTTTAATTGGTACAACTCAGGGCTTTCTACCTGTTGAAGCTTTGATCACAGAAGTTGAAATTTGGGGACTTGGTGGGAGGGGCGCAAAGGATGTGCAGGATTCATATAAGAATAGGGAACAACTTTTCACTGAGCAAAGACGAAAGGTAATCATCCTACATCAGACTTGGTCAATATGTTGCATCTTCAGAGATTTGCTCACTCTTTTTTCTTGGTTGACAATTTAACTTTATTTGCTTGCGTCCTTTTCCAGGTTGACTTGAAAACATTTGCAAACTGGGAGGATTCACCTGAAAAGATGATGAAGGACATGATCTCCAACCCCAATGCAGTTCGACGTGAAGACCGCTAAAGACACCATGTCTGTGAACTGTATTTTACTTTCTGGCTGGTCAAAATGTAATTGTATTTACAACAAAGAGATCAGTCTGTTGGGCAAATGATGATATAGCTTTGTGTATCACTAGATAATGTGTGTAAATTTTATTCAAAAAAAGAAAAGAAAAAGATAATGTGTGTAAGAAACTCAAAATGAAGTGTGTGAAACAGTTGTATGTCGCATTAGTTTACAGCTTTATGCTTTTACACAGCTCACTGAATTTATCAATTCACTTCTCAGGCCGTACCTTACATTTTGGGCAGATTGTTGTTGGATTCTAAGTTGAGTATCCGTTCCCGTGATTTTCTCTTAGATTTAGAAGTGCTTTGAATTGTTAGCAATAATCTAATTACCTTATGAAATGCAGTAATCTTATCATTAGGAAGAATCTTCGTTGAACAGTGCAGAAAGCTGATCAGCTATATTGAATGGTGCTCCTCTTAGAAGCCATAGAATAGAGTAAATTGAATGCTAATTGAGATATTCATCCAATCAATCCGAATTTGTTTTGGAGCAAGATTAATGAATTGATGCACGACATACAAAATTACAAATCATTAGGCGATAAAAAGTGCTCCATTTGATCTGCCTCTTACAAGGTGATCCCGTCCTCTGAAATCACACGATGCTTACAAACCAAAACCCAATCAACTGTTCTCAATTGATTAGCATCCAAGCAGACCTCAAAATGCAATAGTTTCAAATTCAAGGGTACTCATGACGAGGACTGGAAATACAATTATCATAGTTCATGCATTGCAGACAATGGAGTAAGAATGAGTGGTTTATTTCTGGTTCATAGATACTTCCCTGCTAACCCAAACAATGTCTTTAAGGTCAAAACAATCTCATACTCTGATGACTTTAACAACCACATATAATCAAATGCTTCCACAATCGAAACATAGAATCGTCGTCTATAATTGTTCCCTTTACCAAAGGAAACAAGAACTGAAGTCTAGCAGAGTTGACCATGAAATTGCTCCCACATAAGATGTAGATCAAACAACATAGAGGTTACTGCTTCTTCTCTTCTGCTTTCCTTGGCTGAAAAGAAACAACACAAGGCACCGTGAGACAAAGAATACATAGCAGAAAGTTTCTTTTAGGCCTCAGGACCGAAGAAAATGTAGAAAGAAGATAACCAAGAGAAAGGCCTTCAGCGCCCCTAACAGCATTGGGAGGCTGCAGATAGAACAAGGTTGTGGAATGGTCTTTCAATACATGCATCCACAACACGCAAAGAGAAGTTCCCTCCTCTAATCATACAATGTATAAATGCAGCATAACAGGCATTTAATGACTAGTCATACATCCTATGACCTCAAGTTAAATGATCCACAAAACTATGGGATAGATCATAGATGCAACAATTCCAGCCACGAATAGGTCTCTGAAGCAGTGGCAGGCATACTGATGACTAAGATTCTTTCTAAACACTAAAATGCGACATCCTAAACTTCTTGCTTTCACTGAATAGCATCTGCAGACTAAATTTCATATGATCTTCCTGTTTCCCGACTTTGGAAATTCATTAAAAAAAAATTAGGGTCGAGATTTCTGAGTTCCGTCAATTCGAAAATTGCTTAAATATCACAATTTGAAGGTGAGAAACACTCAGTGATCATAAAAACCAAAGGAGAGAAATTTGGTGCACAAGTGATCAGGGCCTCATAGTCACAACAATGAATGATAACAGGGTGCAAAGTATAATCAAATGCATATATCGGACCCAACTTCCATTCATTCATCAATGCACACAACATGTTCGACGAAATGCGACAGTGAGCCAACAGCCTCTAAATCAAAACCAAAAAGGAGAGCGGAGGACAACAGAAACACGCACCTTGGTACCAGGCGAGGGTTGGGTGAGCTCCTCGGCCGGAATAAGAACCGGCCAGGCCTCGCCGGCGTCGCGGAACATCTGCTCGGTCTCGAGCATCTGACCCTTTTCGAGAATCATGGTCCTTATGCTCTGGGCGGGCGTGGCGGTGGCGTCGAAGACCTCCTCGACTCCGTTGACGAAGGTGACGGTGATCTTGGGGGGCTCGTCGTCGGTGCGGCGCTTGACTTGGACGGCGCAGCCGGGATTGGACTCCTTGGCCTTGGTGGCGTTGCACTGCGCCAAGAACTCCAAGCACGAAGCTGTGCGTGGGTCCAACGCGTTGAACTCGATCCTCACTCGGGAGAGGAACTTCAACATTCTCTGAGAATTTGGGTTTTGCTGAAATGAGTACCGAGGTTGATGAGAGTGAGTCCTCCACAAGTGATAGTGATGATGGGTTTTAAGGAAGCCTCAAACCCATCACGGCCCAACAACCCATATTTAGGGTAGGGTTCTCTCTATGCTCGATCAACCATGTAGCGGCAGCTCAATTTTGTACGTGTAAATTCTTGAATTCTCGATTTTTTTTTTCCTTTTTGATTGAACAAACACTGAATTGCAAACAAAAATCACGAGCACAACTATCCCAAAAAAATTAAATTAGAAGGCGACACTTAACGATATAGGAAGCTGAAAAATCTTAATAGTATGAGACAATCATATTCATTTAGAAAACATAAACACATGAAATGTTTGCTAGAGCTAAAGGACAAATAATCTTAATTCTTAAATAGGACAACTGCAAAGTAAAAATTTTGGCCATAAAAATTTGAAAATACCCTTGTGCATGTAATTAGATTCAGTTCAAAGACATCACTGAGGAAAATGTCTAATAGTCCCCCAACCATTCCAAATTCTCAAAATGGCTAAATGCGACGACAAATTTTTTGGTTCTTCACTTGCTATCCTGATCCTCGAGATTTGAAAGTAATAGTCCCATTGGCATTTAAACCACTCTGCCGATCTGATCGCAGTCACTGATATCGAAAGCGGTTGCTACAGCCGGCATATGAAATCTAGAGTCGAAGGCATTTGTTCTTTAAGCTGCTGAGTAGCTTGTTTTCTTTCCGCCTTTTCTTCCCTCTCCGCATTTCCATCATACTGCATCCTCCGGTCATAAGAATACCATGTGCCGACAGGATGGATAACAAGTTTTTCTAGTTCAACAGCATTCTCTATCAAATACATGACAAGTTCAAAATCACTTGTACGACCATGATACTCTGCCACTTCCACTACCCTAAGGTATTCATGGAAGCATTTGGGAGCTTGCTTAATCTGCATTTCTCTGCTATAATATATAGAGATTACCTTTGCCAACTGCATCAAGGGAAACAATATTTTAGTGCGCATGCAAGCAACGAGAACCAAGAATATGCTAGCTACCAAACAATAAACGCACCAAAACTACATCATCTCAATGGACAGTTACATACTTACATCAAACGCAATAGGCACGAGAGAAATATAAGTCAATCCACTCAAACATTCAGTTTTTATGAGCTAGCTTTATCTTTCTCTCTCTTTTTTAGGCATGTGGCATGCTGAAAATAATAAAATGTCGAGTGAGTTGTAGATATGATCTCGTTTTGGTACAATTGCTTACATGATTTTACAATTAACAAGAAAATAACATGACATGATCGACAAAATAAAAAAGACAGAAAGATGCATCACATATGGCACCATGCTACTAATCAAAACCGGTTAAGGACTATCAAAGAAGTTTTAGTAAGATTATATACCTTCAACACAAGTTTGTGCAAAAAAGGAGATGCCCTCATTGAAGAAGCCAATTGAAGTAGACAGCAATCGTCAACTTCTTTGAATCCTAGTTCCAAATGCTTGAGATTTACAAATGTAGGAAATACATCTTTCCCATTGTAGAGCTGAAAACCAAACAAGGGATAAGGCACTAACATAATGCAACAAAAGGAAATCAAAACCTACATATAATTAACTGTTATATATATACACTAACCACAGAATTGTTCAGTCTGAGAACCTCTAGCTGAGATTTGACAACCTCTAGCTGAGATTTTAGAACCTCTCGCTGAGAATGAGACTCTTTAAATGAAAGTCGGCGGGAAGAAATGGACACCTCAACAAGCTGTGGTACATTCTTAAGCAGCAAGTTTATCTCATCTCCAACATAAATGAATGAAACAAGCTGGTTTACATCACAAATCTCAATGCTTAAGAGACCAGTATGTTTAAGTATGTGTAAGTATTTTAATGCAATCAATGGACCGATAACTCTAAAGTTAGCCAACCTGTTGGGGCGAACCACTTTTAATCGCTCAAGAACTGGACAGTTAGACAAGAAGCACTCCAGAACTTGTCCAGTTAGTCCTATAACAGACCCGAAATCAAGAGCTTTGAGGTACTTCAAGCAACTGAATGCACTAAAACAACTGTATGCACAAGGGTGTAGACTTGGAATATCAGGTTTAGAGAACAAGTGCTTTAAAGCAGACCCTCTATCCACATTTAAAAGTTGGTCCGAATGGGGAAAAGTACTAAAGACCGCCTTAATCTCGCTTCCTCCTTTGGATGGGAAAAATCTGTTTTTCGAAAGCAGAAAATCAAATTTTTGGACTCTCTTTTCCAAGGCGAATCGGACCCATGTATAAATGGAACTTGCATACTTGGGATCATTTATATCGGCATAAACCCTAAACAGTTGGATAGTTGGGCCTCTATGTTGTTTCACTACACTGTTCACCCAATTCAAGTACCTATCAATCTCCGACTCTATTCTTTTTCGTGTGTATGAACGCAGATCAAAAAGAACATCATGGTGAAAATCGAGAGTGGTAATGAAGGTCCAGAAATGGCGCCATCGAGTAGATAGGATACTAGTAGCTGCTGCTTCCTTCAGGGGCAACAGGGATACTATACTAACTATAAGCTCATCCGGCAATGCACTGATTCTGTCCACCACCACCAAGTTTTGCACACCCTTGAATAAAGCATAAAAGAATCAAAATGAACAATCAGAAATCCAACCAGTCTGAAACGCGCGCACTCTGGGTTAATATATAGAAGTAATAGAACAATACCATGCATGCAACTTTGATATATAGGTCTAGGGTTTACCTTCTCGGCCTGAGCGACATGAGAAGCTCTATACGACATGGAGTCTTACAGCCGTCGCTACTCTCGCGATCACATACGCCGCTATGGCGAGGTTTATGTCTCCTACTTCACTCTCCGCTTCCGTCGACAGAAGGATTAGGAGCGACGACTATTTGAGGGTTTGAGTTCGTGGACGGGCCGATGTAAGAGAGTAAGAAGCTGATGAGTGGGATCGCCTTTGGGCCTGATGGAGTCGTTTAATTGGCTTTACTTAATTTTCATTTCAGTGGTGCATATCCTCAAACTTTTGTTTTTCTCATTAGAATAACAATTTTGATAGGCAGAAGATGCGTTTCTTTGACTCATGTCCACTTTCGGTTGTGATATGCCTTTGATGGATAATTATGTTGGAATTTTTATTTTTTTTTGTCGGTATGCTTGTTGGAATATGAGTAGCTCTTTTTCTCATGTGGTTGGAGTTCCAAACTAGTACTTAATAATAGGGTGAAAATTTCTTTAATTAAAAAAAAAAAAAAAGCGTATGTGCTTTTCATTTTTGAATTAGTTGTTATACTTCAGAGTTTAAACTATACACTATACACTATTCCTATTCAATTCTATACAACTAGAGTTATCTTTCCAGTATGTCACTACAATTGTAAAGCGAATAGAGTAGTCAACAGTTCACTCTTCGCTAGTTGGTGCTTGCTAGAATACCATATGGAATGCTATTGGCGTCCCTAGCTCCATGACCAGAACTTTCACACTTCAGTGGGATGACTGGGTCGCTGCGAATTTGTTTCAACAAAAATGCAGGTTTCATGATTTTTATTGGTACAAATTATTCATTTTTGTTTGTTGGTTTATATGGAAATGGAGAGACAAGTATGTTTTCGACAATACTTTTCTAGGTCCCTATGATGCAGTTAATTCTATCTTGACTTACCTATCTAAATGGGCTAGAGTACTTCTAAATCAAAGGTTGCTACTGTTTTCAGAACTGAGCTGTTATGCTGGCTAAAACCTCCTCCTAACTATTTCAAACTCAATGTGGATGGCTCTAAAAATTCAGCTGGTATGATTGGTGCTGGTGGTGTTATTAGGGATGGTTCTGGAGAGTGGGTTGAAAGTTTTATGAGATGCATTGGTCATGGTGAAGTGTTGCAAGCAGAAGCTTGGGGGCTTAATTTCTACTGGTCTTCACTTAGCTAGTGACCTTCACATTAAGCATATTATGATCGAATCTGATTTTGAAGTGCTGGTCAACCTCCTCAATAGCAATGATACTGGTTTACATCCTCTTGATACCTTATTTTCAACCTGCAAAACTCTTCTATTGTCTTTTGATTCTTACTCTATCTATCATGTTCATAGGGAGAGGAACATGGTGGCTGATTGCTTAGCAAAGAGAAGCACAGAGATGGATTTTGGCCCTTTGCATTTACCAAATCCTCCTATCTTCCAGATAGTTCAGAATGACATTGATGGCCTTGTTAGGCCTAGATCTTTTGTAACAGCTACGGCTGGTTAGTTTTTTCTTTTTCTCTGGGCCTTGTGCTGCCAATGTAGCCAAAAAAAAAAAAAGGTATGTGTTGCCGACTTTGGGCTGATTTATAAAGAAAACCTATGGCATATTTTGCAAGCCTTACTGACCTGAACAGACTCAGAATATCAGTGTAACCCTACACTAAGTGACTAAGGCCACGTTTGGTTCGTGGAAATAAAGCATCAGGAAAAGAAACTTGTCCATTTCCTGTGTTTGGGATGCAAAAGGAAAGGAAATCGACAAATCGTTTCCTGAAGGAAGGGAAAATAATGGGGAAAGTGGTTAATTTCAGATCTCAAATGAATCACTTTCTCCAATTCCCCCTTCTTTACTTGCATTTATCACTCACAATATATTATTTTATTACATTATTTACAAAATTTTTAACAACTTTCCTAATAACTTTCTTTACGTTACCAAACATCGGAATAGAAAGTTATTGGCATGGGAAAGACAGAGAAATTACTTTTCTTTCCGTGAACCAAACACTGTCGTCAAGATGGAGTTGGCGAGCCTTTGATTGAAGCCATGATCACTGTTTAGAGAGGTACTACAGGGATGGCATGTCCGTCTGCAGTCATCCTAAGGCTACTCAGAGTAATGATGGTTAACTGTTTCATTAGAGCAGTAAAACCATAACGTTAATCAGGATATAAAACTGTAAATAGAAGGAAGAACTGGAGAGATGGAAGCCCAGAACCCATGCCACATGTGACCAAACCATATTTTGGAAAGAACAATTGCATTGTTGCCGCAAATGATAATGACATGAAGGCTTCATTCAAAAGAGAAATCTCTATGCTCTAACAAGAGTGATTATGGTAATAAATTAAACAAATGTTGACAAAATCAACTCCAAAGAAACTTGAGCCACACTAAGGCTCTTCATTTGAAATGAAAAATGTACATACAAGAACTACATTAACTACTTATCTCCCTATCAACTTTCATTCTCTTAGCATTCTGGACCTCGGGCACCCGACTACCCTGCTGTTGGAAAGATGCATCATGTTGGAATGAACAATTTGCTCCATGGCGGCATCCCCTTGAACTATTGAAGTATATGCAAGGCTTCATAATCTTAGGCTTTGAATCCCTTGATTTGTAACCATTAAAGGATTCTTGGTTTGCCGAATGGTGGCTAGGACGATTGCCAAATGGTGGGAAGGAGTCGTGTCTATCCCCTCCATGTTGTTGAATCAAGCTTTTATAATAGTTGATATCCTTTGCTGGTGGTGGTCCGACAGAAGGCGAGGAGGAAACTGGAATGCTTGATAACAAAGATTGATCAGAAAGATGTCCCATTCCACCCATATTTGCCTGAGGATAGAAATGTCCACTTGATGGAGCGGTTGACAAAGGTGCAATACTTTCTGTGTTATTAATGTGAAGCGGAAATGGATCTGATGAAGTCATGGATGGTGATCTAGTCACTGCCTGTGGATCTGTAACCAATTTCTCAATCATCTTTGGGTTGCTCAGAATCTGAATCAGCAATTCATGGTCAATCATATTTCCATGTTCATTATTGCCATTCATGATTGCACCAAGGGCAGCAGAGGCAGCAGCTACAACATTCGGTTCTACCCCAATAGGAGTCCCAGCTGTTGGCTTACTAGAGGCAATGAGATTTCTATTATTAGCTGCACTGCTTTGAGATTGAGCTGGAGTTCCATGCATTGATAGGTAGGATTGTGAACTTGTGGGAATCTTAAATGGCACCATGAATTCAGATGATGTACCAATTGCTACATCTTCCTCTTCAATAGGAGTAATAGGTATCGAAAGAGGTTGTACATCATTGTGACTAGACTCCTCCACATCTACAAAGGGGCTGCATGGAGAAAAATGACAAGTGGTTTAGTTCAACGGTAGGTAAATCCAAGATCCATGCCATAAGAAGATAAAAAAGCAAGAATCGAACTTTAGAGGAATAGCAGATGGTCGTGGATAAACTGCTTCCAGTACTCGTAACTCTCTCTGATTTTCACTCTCTACCTCTTTGCTTTCTTCCCCAGCAACAACTTGCCAAGCCAAGTTCAGTACAACCTGTGAAAAATTAGTAATATGCATCAAAAACTTCAAAATGAAGTCAATGCCATAATTATTATCGACACCGCAAGGTACATGATCAAGATTAAAATCTCAAAGCAAAAGTTCATATTTACCCTCGGAGGAGATTTCCATCTAATTAAAGGAATTTGAGACAAGTCTATCTGCAGCTGATTTGCTGGATGAGCACTTTCAAAACCAGGGGGCAGATTGTCGTCAGAGCCTGTTCCAGATGAATGTGACAACCATGATGTCTTTGCTTGGAGGTGATCTTGAGCACTCAACCCAACTTGTGACGGAGAGTCCTCCAACAGAAACAGCTTAACCTGTATAACAAATTGAAAAGAAGCTTAGTACAGTATAACTGTTTACTATACTATAAATCATCATGCCTAGGCATCATTCTCTATTAACTCCATAATATGCACAGGTAAACTGACCTGAGGACTAAAAGTTCAAAGGAAGCTGTAAACATCCACATCACTCAAGTAGTTCTCAAATTTTCAAAAAAAAAAAAAAAAAAAAAAGGCAAATTCATTCCTAACATACCCATCTCTTAACTCATTACTTGTGAAAAAGATTTGCATATGAATTCGATTCTTATTGATTTCACCTGCAATTAATTTTTGGATGGAGATTTGCAAAACTAATATAGGCCAATAAACCAGACACCACGACTTCCCATATACAAGAGATAGCCAACTTAAACTAACTCTAGTATGAGATAGTTTAGTGAAAAAGCAACCAGTGACCAGCGACTTAGCAGGAAAGAAGTGGCCGACTCCTAAACAACAGGGCAAAGTTATAAGCTAGATGTTGCATTCTCAACTTCCCTCATGAAATTTGGTGTCTCAAAACAGAAAAGCCAAAAATGAATCTATATTTCGAGTTTCACACTTCAACCCAACATAATTCAGATCTCTTCCACAGAAGTAAAGATCTAAAGATCTCACACCTAACAACGTTCAAAAATCAAAACCCTTTCATTCATGAGAGAAATAAAAGAACTAAAGAAGCAAAACTATAATGATATAGAAGAGCCAAAGGTCTCTACCACCAGGCCAATGGTGGATAGGTGAGGTTAAGGAAAAGGATCAATGGACATGCTGTGAGAAGTTCACTTGGAAAATGGGGCTTAATGGCTCATTTAGCTTTATCCATTACCACTAATTATACCTTACATCCAAACTATTCTTTTAAAACCTCAATCCAGACCCTGCATCTCTCATGTACAACATCAATTAACTAATGGGTCCAAAAAATACTCGAATCCACTCAAGAGTAGAGATGCATCGAGTGTTACGCGTTCTGGGAAGGTTATATTCACGCTAATTGGATGGCCGACCAAGATCCAAATGACCTTTTGCTTTCTTAGTTTTGCATGCCTCAGCGGTGAATGTGGAAGTTAACACTATGATTTGGCCCTCCCACGTTGGAAGCGGCTCAAGTCTTGGACTTATTCTCCTCTTCAAACAAAAAAGAAAAGAAACAATTTCAGAAAGAAAGCACTTCTGAGTTAAATTCAATCCATGCTAATGAATGGCACATTAAACTTGTGTAACAAAACAAACCCAAAGAAATTTTAAATAGAAAAACCCTTTATGGATTTTCACCTTTCCCAAACACACGATTTTTTTCTATAATATAATGTGTTTCTTCTGAAAAATTATGGCATTCTCAAACATTTGATAGAATTGAAACTCACTAAAGTTCAAGACAGAAAGGCAGCGAACCATTCAAGGAAGCAACTACAGCACAGACTAACACAAGCCATATGAAAAGAGAAATGCAGAAATCATGACATATAGATATGTGAGAAAAGAAATTATCACAATAAAACCAGTTGTAGTGCCACACTCAAACGGAATGCCACTTGCAAAAGAAACTTAAAATAGAACAAGAATTAGCCAGTTATCAATGAAGGTATTCAACAACAAAGTAGGAAATGAGAAAACACATCATGCCATCTTCTTGTTCTTGTAGAATCTTTTCCACAGGAAATGAGAATACTTCTCAAAGAGAACACTTGCCCAGTTTCATTGCATAAGACCACATTAGTATAACATACACCCTTGATAACGTCTAACTTGCATTTATATCATTATTATATTTTTTTCCTCTGCATAGCCAATTATCATTCCAACATTGTCAAAGCTCCTTCAAATTTCATAACATTAGTTTGTAATTTACATTTATTACATGTTGGATTATAATCTCCATTGCATATCCTCCTCTGTTTGAAATAACATTGAACTGCTATCTTCAAAAAGTCTCCAGAAATGGTTTCACCGCTGACATTTTGCATATAAGAATGAAGTTGTATCCGGTCTCACTTATAGTCAGATTCTTCTTCATGAGTTACTAAATATTTCTAGACCTTTAAGGCGCTTTGTTTCCAATGTTCATCATCCCTCTAATCCAATTGCATTTATCACTGTAACAATTGACTAATTCATCAAAAACAGCCCCCGGTTTAAGACAAACTTGTTTCAATTTTAAGAAAGATGGAAGCGAGATGTTTTGTCGCCTCATGTAAAAACTTCAAAATAAGCAAGTACTAAGTCAAATGATACATGAGACCTGAGCTCCAGAGTGAATTGAGCGTCATTGAAAGAAATTTATGTTCATTGTCTTCTGAACTTAAAATTATGGCCTCAATCAGAAAATACGTCTACACACTTGACAATCTCAGCTCTCGAAAAACTTACGGATTCACATGCAAAGCAATTCAAACTGTACCATTTCAATTGGACAATAATAATGAGCAAAAAAAAGAGTACTTGTTCTTCAGTTACCAAATTCTGTCTATTCCCAGAAATGCCTCAAATTAAGAAGCCCCAATTCATTTGAGAGAGCATGCTGGACATCATCGAAATGAGAAATCAAACTCAATAGATACCAAAGAAGACATCATCATACCAAACCAAGCAATACAAGAACAAACTAAAAACTGATTGGTGGGGTTCATTTTTCAGTTGCAACAACCCCAAAACCACTCAACGGAATAATCAATTTGAATTTGGTCACTGAAATGCAACTTTTTACCTGTGAAAGATTAACATCTGAAGCCCAAGAAACCCGTTTCTGCAATCCCCGCATATTATGTATAAATCCCAACAACCCTTCTTTTTGTTTTTCCTGCTCCAATCCCCCAAGTCTTTAGTTAAGAGTTTCAATTTCTGGTCCGATCAAATCGTAAAACCCCAATCTACTACTCTCAGATTCGAAACCCTAGTCTTTACTGAGTCTGGATCATCACAGCCACAAGTTGAATCTAAACTAACACACCCGATTCCAGGCGATCCAAGCTCACTGTTTCCGAATGCCGATCTCAATCGGGTTGGCCACTAGCAAACCCTAATTCGACACAAAATCCAATCCTATGGCTATGGCTATGGCTTTCGCCGTAACCTATATATATCGCTCTCTCTTTTCTATTATCGTTATTCTAATTTTTGGGTTTTTTTACCACCTTTCGGTAATGGGCGCGTGGAGTTGCGGGTGTTTTTGGAGATGTGATGCACGCGATGGCGGTGCGAGTGGGTGATCTTAACGGGCTCAGGAGTGGGCTTACGATTTTTGTTTTGACCACAGAATGACACTGTTGACTGTCCTGCCAAATATTACCATTTACTGCTTACTGCGGCCGACTGTCACGTCACCTGGGTTGGCCCAAAAATAAATATAAGTGGTGGGTGGTTTTGGTTAGTTAGTTTGTGGTAAAATTAAATTTTGTCAAAATGGCAAATATGAAAAATAAATTTCATTAATTGTAGGTATCACCGGCCCTTTCACATGTAACATGTTTCAGGAGTCCGTTTACCAATAAGTCCACAACTTTATTCCTCTTTTAGTTTCTCTCAACTCTCAAGAGTAAGTTAAAAATAAATAAATAAATAAATCTACAATTTTGTAAATTTACTTGGTACAGTCGGGTTACATGCAAGTTTTAAAATTTACAATTTTGTAATTGTCCATAATATACCACGAAATTGTTTTGATAATAAGAAAGATGTCATGGCGTGGTTAAAATCTTCACATGGTGATGGTGTTGAACAACACAATAGAATTTGATGGTGAATTTATTAGCTACTGGTAAATTGTGAAGCAAATCGGTAAATCATCGTGTTGTAAAGGAATATGACGGAATGCTGAGAAAACAAATGAAATAACACCAAGGATTTCATAAGTAACACCAAAAAATAGAGAGATTCAATTTTATTACAATAACACCTGGCAAAAAGCTTTCAAAAGCTCTTCACCTTATATGTAGTTGCCTCAAACTATGGCCACAACCAAGCTTAAGCATCTGTACCAAACCCAAACAATATCACACGCAGATTTATACCATTTGGAAGAAGTTACAGAAAACAATAATGAACAATAGCAGCAGTGATAATAGAAAAGAAAATGTACATGAAAACCTCGCTCAGTTTCATATATTTATAGAACTCCAGTAACTAGCGTGGGTTAACTAAGGCGCTATCCAAGCAGGGAAAAACTAGCTACCAGTCACGTAATCGACAGACTCCAAATTTCCAGTTAACGGAGTTGGTCATCTGCCACCATTCTCTTTCAGATGTCTCATCACTTCAGTTCTTCACCTTTGCCATTTTCTCTCTGAAAATAACAGAAATAAAGTGGTAAGAAATAAAGTAACCTAACAACATTAAATTTGAATTTACACACACTTTGCTCAGGGATTACTATGTGAAGTAAGCATACCAGTGCCCTTTGCACCCTGCTGTGTCTGAGCCTGAGACATGGACCGCTGGACGCGAGGAGATCCCTGCCTTCCATTCACACCAGGTAAGGAATGTCTCTTCTTGATGTAAATCTCCCTGTCTTGCACATCTGGACTCGATCTGGGAGAGGTAGTTGCTTGAAGCTTTGCTCTAGCAGACTCTGTGGCTTGCATGAAATGAGGAATAGAACTACTGCTGCTGCTATCTCTTGGTTCTTGATCAGCCTGATCAGGTTTAGTCGAACCAAATGAATTGCGTCTCTTCCCATTTTTATGATCTTTACTTGAGCCAGAATCATGATTTGGATTAGAGGGCGATTTCTTTCCTGCAGACAGGGACATACGTTTTTTATTGGATCCATCCTTGTCACCTTTGTTCCTTTTGCCTTTCACTGATACCAGACTAGAAGGTGTCCCTTGCTGTGATTCAGGGACAGTCAAATGGCTTCTTGGTGAGGCTTCTGGGGATGAACCATATGCTTGCATACTTGCTTCAGTGTCCTGTTCTCTCTGTACATCAGATGTGGTTCTCTCTGGCTTTGACTCTGTTTGTGGGGAGACCATAGCAACCTCAGAATTTATGGTTTCACCATTGACAGCACCAATTTTCTCGGGTTCTGCAACAGCGTTACATAAGTTGGAGACTGGGGTTTCCAGGAAATCCTTAGTTTCAACATCAATGTTTCTTGTATTTTTTGGACTGCAAATCCTTTCCTCCAAAACTTTTGCATCATGGTCATGGTCACGCTCCATGGCTCCAATATCAGATCTATCAGGCGAATCAAGAGTGGAAGAAATAGAAATTTCAGTGCCACACTCAGAACCACCCACTTGAACTTGTGATCCATGGGGGATTGGATTCTCTGCTACACTTAGCTCCTTTGCTCTGACTTCAGTATCCACCTCAGATGAGAATGTGTCCCTTTGTGGTTCAACTCCAGAAACATCTTGAGGAGATGAACTGATCGACCTAGCTGAATTGGTTGTTGAGGTCAGCTCTGCAAATTTTGACTGAGCAGCAATAAATGCAGGATTAGTCACATTTCTGGATCCAAATACAGATTTCTTTCCATCAGTTTCCAGTTGTTCTGTGGCAGATCTTTTCATAGAACGTTTAGGTTGTTCAGTTTCGATTACAGGTTTCCCAGATAAAGCTTTGAACTCCATGTTAGAATCTGCATCTGACAGATTTATTTCTACTGGGGTCTCTTTCACAGCAGATGTACTGGTGTTCTCCAACTGAGGCTGCTCATTATTGTCTCTCACTGTATAAGGGGTAGAATGGCTTGCCTGAAAGTTCAAGTTGTCGGCATCATAAGTAATCAGACTTTCTTCACTTTCAGAAAGCGCAATCTCCCTTATGCTGGAATTTGATTCATCCATCTCACAATATTGAGTTTTAGATTCACGTGGAGACTCGGGAATTTCTTCCTTTTCTGTTTCCTGTTGCTCTACCACTGATACCTGTTGCTCTACCACTGATACTGCCTCGTTTAAATGTGGAGTATCCTTCGTTGAGACTGACATCCACATTTCCAACCATTTCCAAGCAGAATCAGGCTTAGAAGGATCACACTTAACATGAATAGGTTGGTTCTTCGGTGTTGATTCTAAGAGCTTTAGTTGAAAGAAAAAATATCAAATTAGTTGCGACAATTAAAGATACGATGGATAAGCCTGAAACACAAATGCAAAACACATGACAAAAAGATGCCAAGTATACCTGGCGGGCAAAGCTATTGCTAAGTAGCTTTTCAATGGAAATGTAGGTTACATTTGCCTTCTTCTGAAACATGAAAAAAAAAAAGTACAGAGTCAGAAACACCACTAACAAATTGTCTACAAAGTACATTTCGACAGCTAATTATCTATTATGAAAGTAATAACTAATGGCAATAAAAATAAGATACTAAATAAATTTAGCAAATCAACTCAAATGGTATGTAAATATCAAATGTTGGAGAAATATTTAATTTAATTGACTAACCACCAAATGTTGACAAACTTTAAGAATCATGACAGATTTCAGTTATGAGTTTATCCTTTTACATATCAAAGTTCACGCAATCCCTACAGCCTTTCTTTCAGAAGTTGAATGCAAGTGTGATACGGGAGACAAAGTATATCTTTCTTATATGGTGCCCTAAATTTTTTTATTAAATAAATCACTATAGCGTCTTGCTTTTCCTAAGTGGGGGTGATAAATCCTGAAATGCCGTTACTTAAGAGTTGTTCCTATCAGCTTGACCATGGACGGTTGACAGAGGTTATGAGCAGTATATAAATAAATTACCGCCAACTATCATAACAAGATCATTAAAGGCAACAAAATATTTGGATAACAACCCCTTGCAGATCAGATTATACTAGTTTGAATCGAGTAGTATTACCGAGGTTTTTGAACTATGGTTATCCTTCTGAAGAGATTGACGAGCACGAACAAGAGCTTGCATTCTGACAATGGCTTGAACACAACGCAAAGTTCCAACAGCATGCCTACGCACCAAATGGCCACGGACAGCAGCTTGCAACTTGACTACATTTTTCAGCTCCAGCAATGATCTTTGAGCCTGTGAGAATAATTTGAAAAAAGAGTTTAGTTGGAGTGCTAATAACTAAAAACTTAAAACTCATTTACACCTGAAAGAAAAATTACCAATAATCCTCTAACAGCAGTCTGGACAACAACAACAGCAGACTCATCCAGTTTGTCCTCAACCTTGCTTTGATCTTCGGAGGCATCTTCAGTTGTAGAAACTTTTGGGTTCTCAGGAGTCACCAACTGTGGTTTCTCATCGGTGCATTGTATTACAGATACTTTCTCTGGAACAGTCGTGCTAGCCGGTGATTGGAAAGTAAGAGGGGCAGATTCTGGGCTCTCCTTATTCCCTGAAGTGGGGGTTTCGGTGATCACAGTGTTGCTTAGCACTCGATGCCGTGCAGACCTCTTACGGAAACTCCAGCCACGTTTGTCACCTGAACCCTTGCTCTAGAATGAAACCAAAAGAGCATTGATCAATACACTTCACAGAAATTACCAACAAAAGCATGGGACCTCAAGATACCAAAATGAGTCACAATCATAAGATCCCAAAATCTCTGCCATTATTACAACATAACTTGTCAATATACTAGGTAAAATTATAAAAGCTATTTGCCTGATCAATTTTGCCTTAGAACAATAACTTCATGGAACCTCCCTCGCAAGTTGAAAGAGTAAGAAAGTTTCATAAAACAGGACACGATCACTTATGACCATATCACTTCAGAACAGACATTGTACAAGGCCAAAAGCCTTAAACAACCCGACATTCATATCTAATCTTGTTGTATTAACACGCACCAATGTCTCATGATCATAGCAACAAATCTGTCAACGAATTTTCAGTTATACAAATATAATCAGCTATTCTGCTAAATTGTCATTATTAATTCCACACGGCAGTTACGACCAACCGAATTTCCTTCCATCATTCATACCTGTTATACAAACCATCACAACGAACAGAAATTGAGCAGGGATAGTTTTCCTACTCATATCAAATCAGCAAAGTCAGACACTAGTCAATTGCAGATCCAAGTTCTTAGATCTTACTATAGCAACTCTTCAATGACCTCCCAACTCTCAAATTTTCACCGCATCTCAAACTTGCATTAATCTTAAATTAATACACTCGAAGTCACAAAACCTCCCTAACTCGGATTTTACAGTCTCGAATTAACGAAATGCATATCAGAAACTAAGAACACAAGACCAAAACAAAACCCTACCAATCGAATCAAAGAGAACAAAAAACCGAACAATACGAAGTCAAAGTCGACTGAGCCAATCAGATACCTCAGAAACTTCGAGATCGTCTTTGTCCGCTGAATCGTTGCCGCATGTGATAATTTTGAAGCAGGAGTTAGATTTCCCCATTGTCTTGTTTTTCTCTCTCTCTCTCTCTCTCACTTCTTCTCACACTCTTTCTCTCTCTCTACGAGACAAAACCGCCTTATTATGTTGTGGGGTGTGGGAATGTGGCAATGCAGCAGGGAGCTTAAGGAGCACGGACCCCAACATACTCCTTAAATCTAGCTAACTCTTTTATCTGGAGTCCGCCAGTTATAAGGTCCGTTGCGCCCTACGGACTTCTGCTCTCTGTTCGTTGTGGAAGCACTGAAAAATATTTATTGGAAAATGAAAAGTAAAAGAAAAGCTGTGTCAGATCTCTCTCTAACCTTTTTTTATTTCTGAAGAAAAGGACTGGAATTGAAAATATCGTCACCCGTTGATCACGAGAAATTGGCATTAAGTTGCCGTTGGATTGTTTGGGTTTTGTTAGATTATTGGTTTATTAGTTCATTTGGACTGTAACCAGATAACTTGGTTGATTTCGTCAATCCTTTCCTTTCCTAATTAAGTTCTTTTAGGTAATGATTGACATATATTTGGGGTTGAGTTGAACTTGGAAGCATTATGATTAGAGGTGGGTCGGAAATAATAGAGCTTATGCTAGTTGACCAACCTCTAATGATGGTTTTTTCTATTGCAAATCACCTCTAAACACGATGATCATGGATGATTGAGTTTTCCGCCATCAGATTACAACTCTAAGCAATCTTCTTGTAAGGAGCTAGATATATCATATAGCGTTACAATCGAACATGTCTGGAGGTTAAATCTTTTTTATATAATAAATTATGTAATGGTATTTTTTTGATAATGTGAATATATCTTGTTTTCTGATAATAACGCATTTGTGTAATTATAATTTGAAAATCAATATATCAAGTTGATAAAGCATAAAATGCCAAATAAATTGTTAATACGAAACATATGATTTTTCTTTGAAAAGACGAAACATATGAATTTTTTTATTTATTTAGAGCAGTCAACACCAAACATATCATAAATTAATCATACGGAAAACTTTATGTAAAATTTATTATAGTTTTTCTTTTGAATCCGAAAAATCTCCTAACCATCTTCGAAGTTCAAAATGGTTGCACACTTCTTGTGCATAACTTTTAATGGAACTTATTATTATTCGACTCTTGTTCACATTTTCGAACTTCAACTTAATATTTTTGATCCATCTCACTATGATATTATCTCTCTTTAACTCATATGCAGTTTATTATTCTGAGTAACTCATTTACTTGTGGATTAGTAGTAACTCATCTATCGCTTAGATTTGTCTTTTGTATGTCTATGCTAACGAGAGCTCTTCTACAAGCATTCGTAGATGTGTTTGGCTTCATTGTATGAAGACAAGTAAATTAGATTGTTTATAAGGCAAAGTGTCTTTTGTTTTAGTATAGACTACTCGGTGCTCATTTTGTTTTATAGAGTAGTTGTCTATTATTCTAACCTATTTTTAGGGTCAAATTTAATGTTATAAATCAATCAGTTAAAAAAAATTAAAATTAAAATAAATAATTGATGGGTTTTTGAGTATTTTATGAAATTTGATGGAAAAAATGGTTTTGATATATTTGATCAGCTGGACAGCATTACATGGAACTGGTCCCTCACCATAGCATGCATGTGAGTTGGACTGGATCCAGGTCCTCCTGATGCTTAGCAAAACATTTTAGATAAGCTTTGATTAGGCAAATTACTCAAGTTTTAATGTTAAAAAATTAGAACCTAACATAAATGGTCCCCGACAAGAATCTCATGTGGTATTATCGTGAGAATAACTTCGTCCTTGAGATATAAGAACGATAAATCCAACGGTGGGGTTGTGGGGACCCAACCGTGGCTTTTTCTTGTGAGAGGTTCAGCTACTGCCTACAGGACGGGGAATAAATGAAAACGGTGTCTTAACTTAAAGAGGTTGGAGGGGAAACAACGGACTAATTTCCTTTTGGTAACGTTGGCGTTATTAGAAGAAAATGTTACATCGGATACAAAATAACCATTATATTATATATAAATAAAGGTCTATTTTTGGTATTTTGTTATATAAAATATTAATATTATTTTTTGTGAGATGGTAACTTAGTGTATTATTATTGATAGATTAGATTTGTCGCGTGACAATAGATTCGCAAGATCCGTTTCAATTTACTATTGTCAAAACTTCTAAATTTTAAATGAGAGTTATCTACGGCTTATTATCAAACCAACCGATTAAAATTTAATCACATTAAGTCAGTCGGAGAAGCCTAGCCTAAATCCGTCCTTCTCCTTTCCAGCCAATATCCAGTCACCAACCCTGAACCTCTTTTGTCTTGACCTGCGACGTGGGTGCGCAGTGATCTCGACACGTGAGCACATGGGATTCTCTGTAGCCTGTAATCCACAATGATTTTGCTTGCACAAACAAAAGAGGCATACGCCATGTTATGTTGGGAGAGGATCCTCTCCTGACCAAGCTAAGCACCCGAGCTTCCTAAGCTTTATACCAGATGACGACATGTGTCAATTTTTAGATCTAATGGTCTACGATTCCTCCATTTATTTCCCTTATCTCTTCCTTCCCTTTCTCCTCCTCCTGAACTTTCTGTTCTTCTTTTCCAGTTTTCCTTCCCTTCTTCCCTGATCTAATGGTCTACGACCGCATTTGAAGTTTTTGCACAATCGGGTCTTGTAATGAAACCACTTATATCTCCTCTCGGGATCATTTGGTCTGACCCAACCTTAGAGATTCTGGGTTTCTTGAAAGCTTGGTGGTGTTCAATGTCAGATACAGCTTCGAATTCTTTACCCTCTCTCTGAAATCGAAGGGAAGAAACAGGGGACAGAAAAGAAAAAAAAATAGAAAAAGATAAACCAAAAATTGTAGACCATTAGATTCATTTAATCCACGTGTCGAAATCTAGAGAAAAGCTTAGGAGAAAAAGATGCTGAGGAGAGGATCCGTGTACATGTTTGAGCTGCTCCATCTGCAAATGGCCGGGTTGCCCTGAACCCTGTCGTGTGGGACCCAACAATCGATCGGATTCCGAACTGTTCCAACGACTCGCCGTACAGTGCAGTCAGCTTGCGTCGAATATTACTGGGTTTGTACCTGACACTCTAGGTAGTACGTGTGTAGGACTGTCTTATCCTGCAGATTATATATAGTTTTACAGTAGGTAATTATTCTGTAATTAATTACTGTACTAGTTTTGTATTAGTTGTGAGGTCTCTGTCCTTGAGAGTAATTTTGATAGCGCAACTACGTTTTCCCCCAAAGATTTAGGTATGGAGGAGGTCATTAAAAGTTAAAAGAAGCGATCACAATCAGAGAGGCGAAGGAGACACATATCATTTAGACATGTTTACTATTGGCTGGTAAAATGAGGTGGGCATATAACCATTTAGGTACAACGGCATATGACTATCTACCTCACGGTCTTCTTTAGGGAAAGGCTGGTGGAGCCCTATCACATGGGAGTGTGAGTGTGAGTGTGAGTGTGAGTGAGGGAGAGAGCTTATTCGCCGATGAGAGGAAGAGGATATCAATGATGCAACGCTCTTTTCCAAGGCCATGATTGAAAATCAATCATAGAACGATCGGTGAGACTCTCGTATAACGAGTCATTTGCCAGTAAGATTTCACCAAAAGAAAGTACGTTGTTCTGAAAATATCAATATAATCAATGTTTACTTTTGTAATGGTAATGTTGAAGTATCATTTTGTGAACACAATATCCTACTTAGTTAATTTGCAAATCGAATTAACGAATTTCTAAAAAAAAAACACCCCTTTTTCAAATTATTCTTAAAGATTTGAAAAAATTTGCGTCTTTTTAAAGTCAGCAAAATTAATTTAAAAAAAAAGCCGCAAAATTATTCACGAATACGTATTATTTATTAATTTTTTAATTTAAAAAAAAAAACCAAATTTGATTTTTAATAAAAAAATCAACTTCAACTTTTTTTTTTTTTTTGATCGGGTTAGTTGTTAGTAACTCACACACCCATGCAGTGGTATCCCAGCGCCAGGACACCTGCACCGACATTGCGGCGAAAGCCAGACTAATCCACTGCACCGCAGACGCACGAACCCAAAGGGTCCCTCAAATCTGCTGGCCACGGGATGAAGCTGGAATTCGAACGCTAGACCTGGGGGTTCCAGACTAGGCCATTCGACCAACACACCACATCACGTGGTTAGTCAACTTCAAGTTTAATTTTCTATTTTAAAATTTTATAATTAAAAGATCATACAATTAATAGTAATAAACATTTAAAAAATTATTATTTACACTTTTCATTTATTAAATAACTTGGGTTGAAATTTTGTATATCCAAATTGTAATATTTGAAAACAAAAACTATGATTCACCTTAAATTTTCTTCAAAATTTATGTTTTAGAAGTCATGTAACTACATATAAGTACTAAAAATGACAAATATAAACCAAGTATTATACGTCTGTATTTTTCATTTACATTTTGTTTTAAACACGTACATATTGAATTTTATAATTTGCTGTTTCCGTATTTTATGGCCGAATTTTTCAAAGTATTTTTCACTAAAACTTACCAAATTTTATGTTTAATTACCGTCCCAAATACTAGTATTCAAATGTCATTTTTCTAATTTGCTAGTAAAACTTCACCAAAAATATACTCTCAAAAGAAAGTAGGTTGTTCTGAAAATATCAATATAAATGACACTTTTATAATCAATCGTTCATTTTCATAATTGTAACGTTGAAGTATCCTCTTATAATGTGATGTCATTATTCTAATTTATGGCATATATGGTGCACAAACTCGTTTTTCTATATTTCTAGATGAAGAGAGTTGGATATATCTAAAGCTGTCACCGACTGGAGAATGATGCATAATTATTTTATTTCATTTTATCTATTTAGCAAAAATTAGGGAAGACTCAAAAAAAAAAAAAAAAAAAAAAAAATTAGGGAAGCAAAGAGCTTTACGAGATGCTAGTTTGCACATGAAGAATATTTCACAGCTCCTCCTCTTCCGGTCACAACTATTTCATTATATGTTTCCTCTCATATGGACACAAAGTTGCCAATGATAATAAAAGACAGGGCCTGTTAGGCTCGTCTGGCTTTAATCTTATTCCAACAAGCATGCTTGTATGGACTATGGAGTAAGGTGAGGACAGTATTCAGTAACACGTTGAAAGTTATTGATGCTAACATGGTCACACACACCCTCACAGCTTTCCTTGACTTTAGAAGCAAATACGAGTGCTTTCTGGTCCCTCTGTTCAAGCTGAAACCATTCATTCCCTGGCCCCTGTGTTCTATGGTGTCAAAATCAAAACAGCCATTTCGTCGGAGCATGAAAAATGAGAATAAATTTACTGAAAATTTGGTACAAGCTAACACTCACATTCTTTCGCTTCAGCCGGATTTTAAAAAATGGAGTGTAGTCCAGTATTGTTAATCGTCAATTGAAAAGTACATGAAACGCAAACAATTGAAAAGGGCGCATATAGAGCAGCCACAATGTAATAGAGTACACTTCTCTACATTCAGAGAACAAAATTTCCGATTTGTGGACTGGAAAAATTGCAGCTTATGACTTGCGAGGCCTTCCTCTCTTACCGGCTTTCCCTGCTGCAGGCTTTGGGCTTTTACTTGCTGAAGGAGGGCGGCCACGTCCACGTTTAGCACCATTACCTCGCCCCTTACCAGAAGCCTTCCCACCTCGTTGCCTAGAATACTTGCCGTTGACCTGTTCATCATCACTCTCCTCACTGTCATTGTCATCTTCGTCTTCATCTTCATCTTCCGACTCGGAAGACTCTTTTGACTTCTTCCTCTTGGAATTACTAGACGCCTTAGCAGCACTCTTTTTAGGAGCTTGCTTAGTTACTGGAGTCTCGTTCTCTGGCTCCTCACTCCCTGTACCAAGAGCAATACAAAAAATAAGAAACCAGATTAAACTCTTTCACTGAGTTTGAACCTACTCTTCTTTGGCAAAAATGAACTCCACAAACATCAAAGCTTGAAAACCCCATAACTGTAGCAACAAACTCTACTCTTCAACGACATCAAAATACCAAGAATACTACAAGACACCCATGGTTGAGTAAAATTGTAATAATTATCAGCATACCTTCAGCGGAAGCTTTGCCATCATAAACATCAAGCTGCCAGAAAGTAAAGTCAGAAAGCAGCTTTGCTATAAACAATCTATAATAAGTTCCAGTAGCTGCACCAAAAAACCAAATGACCTCAATTAACAGGACTTCTTTGGAGACTAGAAGATTACCTGATCAAGTTGGTCCCCAATATTAGTCCTGTCAACAATTACCATGGAATGGTTCTGACCACATGCAACACTAAAGAGAAGAATCCTCCATCAGCATGACCAGCAGTTATAATTGAAGCTTATGGTATGACATAATAGGAATGTAGACAATATACCATGAAACCAAATACATACCTAATAACATGCATACCCTCAAGAATGTCTACTTTTTTGGGTACCGCAGAAGACCTAAGAACCCAAAATTAAAACCCCAAGTTAAAAAGGGAAAAGTGACCTGAAGAAACAGAGAGTACCATAAAATGAGATCACATACTTCTGTCCATTGGGGCCATATCCCAGCTCTCCATACTGAGCGTGGCCCCAACTTATGCAGGAAGAATCAGCACCAACAAAATGGTGCATGCCGCCTGAATCCATGCAACGCAAATTCCAACCACTGCCAACAAAGATGAGGAAATTTTTCTCAGCAATTATGCCACAGCATTTAACATCTTAATTTAGCAATTCGTGGATAAGAAAATCCAAGCTAAGATGATAAGAGGGTCCCCACTGGAAACAGTATCACAAGCAAGAAACAACTTCTAGGCTAATTCAAAATAGTCTATCTCTCACCCACAGTAGAACAACAAAGAAAAAACAGTATGACAAACTTTTCTAAAAAACAGTATGACAAACTTTTCTAAAGCAAGCGGGAAAGCATTACTGATTAGAAATAACTAAGAAGCAGAGCAGAACCTTAAATCCATGAGTGGTTTAGGATACATCCAGTCATCACCTGTGCTTTTAATTTTACCCCACATATACAACTGCCCTCCACCTGGAAAACAAAGATATTATATGCTCAACCCATGAGAACCATATTGTAAAAGTGATAGGTTGTCTGAGTTCATAGCAGTTAATGAAATTGATTCCCGTCAAAAAGATAAATCATCAATTAAAGATTTGTGCACTAAAAAAAAAGAGGTACTCCTACGAGGGTAATTTTCTGTTTGACATGAGGTAAAGGTGTCATGACCTTGTAAAATGTGACTATTCTAGGTGAAAAGCATTTGCTTGATGGTTATAAGCTTACCCTCAAGTTAGCTAAGACACTATTAAAACTATGATTAACATAGGAACAAAGTTATGCAAGCAATTGACACAAAGAAGAACCGTTGCATACAAGTGTGGAGAATTGATAAGAGAAAATCAATAACTATGTATGAACAAATGATTTCACCCCAAGTGCTGGATCCAAAGACACTTCACAGAATAAGGAAGGCTTCATTTTTAAGCAAACAAGAACCGATGAGTAAAAGAGACTTGGTCCAACAGTAATTGGGTACCTGCAGTACATGCCGAGTTCATTGAGCCAGCTGATATAACTGCATTAGGAGGCAGAATATTTTGCCTCTGGAAAACATCAACACGACGAGGAGCCCACTCATCCTTCTGCTCTCTATGTCCAAGCCTATAAGAGCAAAAAAAAAAATTGACAACAAAGAAGTGATGATATAGGCACAGTCCAATTCATCAAATTTTAATTACTAATTGTGATGATGGTAGTCAACAACACTTATCATCAGAATAGCCAATCTGCTATATTAAGTACCAACCTTCCATAACCACCAAAGCCCCACCTAAAGTAAGAACATAAATAATTGCAAGTTAGAGATCCATGATAGTATCATAATGCTTCGAATCTGGAGTAAAAGGTCATGCCATATAGAAACACTCACGTATATACATAGCCCTTTTCATCCACTGCCACTGTATTAACAAACAAACTAAATAATTAAACAAGGAACGCACAATAACACAATCACAGAGGAGCAAACAGAGCAATAGGGCAGGCATCATAATGACCTGTATGATTTGTTCCACAAGCGACTTTCACAATGGTTTCCCCAGCTAGAGAAGCTATTGCTTTAGGGCGTGGTTGAGCTTCATAAGCAAGCCTCACTGAGCTGTCTTTAGTGTTATACTGCAAGAAAATCCAGCATTTATCTCAAACTTAACATCAAAAGCATATCATCTGTTAAATTAATAACACTAACGGAGAAGGGCTATACACTTAATAACTTTGCCGCCAGTTAACTTAATAAAACAAAAGGCAGGGTATATCCATGAAAGGCAGCATTGTCCAAAGATAATAAGGAGTACAGAATAGATATGTAAAGAGCACAACACAATAAAAATACCTCATTATCTGTTCCATGGCCGAGTTGCCCATACTGTGGAAGACCTGCAGTTCTGGAAACCAAGATACAGTTTGTGATTCAGCCAGTAATCATACTAGATTGAGACCAACCAATTAATTGACATATTAAGAAACTAAAGTGCATCACCATACAGGATAGAAGCTCCTTCAACAGAAGATAACCAAACAGTGAAGTCACCGCCACAGGTAGCCGTTTTAACATCAGAAACTTGACAGCGAACAGGGGATGCCTCAATTTCTACATAAGACAAAGGAAACATGTAACCACAAAGGCTGTTAGTTACGGACAAATAAATTGTCAATAATCGAAAAGGTTATGTTAAGTACACTTAAGAGCCATGAAAATAAAGGCGTGTTCAAGCATTTATCCTGTTATAAGGGTCACTCTGTTGTTCATCTTCTGACACATTATATTCATCCATGAGCAGCAAGTGCAGCAAACAAATTATCATCAGATTCTTGTTGCAAGATCATAAGATTTCATCAAACCAACTTTACAGAGAAGAACATACCATTTTTTACCGAGCCTGAACCCAGCTGTCCGTGCTTATTCCAGCCAAAGGCCAGAGAATGGCCGTCCTCCGTAACCACTACTGTATGACTCTTCCCTGATCCAGCTCCAACAATTTTGTACCTACACATAAATATCAAGAATTACTGAAGATTCTCCAAGCAAAATAATCACAATTCACAATAGAGCAGTATATATCAAAGCGTCCTATTACTATAACCCACAAAACTAACTCGGGACCAGTCATTCCAATTCATTTCACCAGAAACATACTTTGAAAGTTCAGACACTACAGTCGGCCTATCACGCTGAAGTTTATCTCCATGACCCAGCTGCCCCTTCTGCACATCATAACTTCATGCGTGAATATAAACACCACTAAAAGCTACGAAATCGAGAAATGTACTAGACTCATCAAACAAATGAATCCAAATCGAAATTCGATCATGCCTCATTTCGTCCCCAAGTATAGCACCGCCCTTCCACATCCAATGCCACACAATGACACGAAGCTAAAACCACATTCAAACAACCAAAATCAACACAATCATCATATCCAATCCAAAATCAACCACCAACCAAAACCACAACCACAGTGTGACAGAGATCGTTACCGCAACCGGAGGCGATGTAACGGATACTAATGCCGACTAGAGGCCGGAGGCGAGTCGGAGAGACCAGGTTCCCTTCCACGGCGCCTTTGCGGCGACCAAGGATGTCCCAAGAAGTACCGCCGCAGAACAAAAGCTCTCCCGATTTCTCAACCTTGTTAGTCTCGTCCTCCACCTTCTTCTCCCCCTCGACCGCAGACATTGCAGGTCAAACTCCGGCAAGGCCGACGGTCAAACTCAATTTTACAGACACCGGAGCGGCGGATCTAACGGCTAGTTTTCAAAAGCGGGCCCAGTGAACGGTTTGGATGGGAATGGGATTGGCGGGAAATGAAAGGTAACGGCTAGTTTGAAGAGAGAGATCGGGAGCGAATTAGGGTTTCGGAGTCTGGACGAAAACGATGAAGATGGGAGAGAATGAATGAAACCCTAAAATTCAAGTGGGAAAATGAAATATTAAAAGGACGGATTTGGTTGGGTTTCACGAGAACAGGGACCGAATTAAATATAAAAAAAGTGGGATAATGAAAAAAGAAACGAAAACGCCATGTGGATAAATCAACATTTTTCATTTTTGCTGCTTTATTTCCTCATATCTCCTTCTCTTTTGGCTTTTCTAGATTTTTGGTCAAATATAGTCCAGCTATTTTCTCTACTTTTTTACTTTGAAAAAGACTTGAGTGTCTCCTGCGAGCTTGTCACTATTTGGTAAAGCAATAATCACACGAATATTATAAAGTGATGGCTACATCGGGTAAAGGATTTTCCATTTTTAACTTTTTTATTTTTCTGTAAAATATTTTACTGAGCAAATAAGAATATTACAAAGAAAAACCACGAATGCCATTACTGAATGCGCCTGATATTATTGTACCCGTTGTGGTTTTTACTTGGGTCGACGTGTTTATATGAACCGCTGGTTTGAATTCAATGTATATTTTCGATAAGAAATGCTCGTCCACTGATATGACAAGAGCACAAAGTATGCGATTTTACTTTTTAAACGATGATTTCTGTGGCTGGATTAAGTGAACATGAGGCCATGTTTAAAGTTCAATCTAAATCCTCCATAGTATCTGTCAAGAACATTGATAATAAAAACAGTCAATCGGAAATCCCCAAACAAAATCTACATATGTCGGCTTGATGTTTTCCCTTGTAAAACTTTCAACACAATAACCAACCCAATAAACCCAAAAATGTTCTTACCTTTCAAGTAAATTTAATTATAATACATAAATATGTCGATAATTATATTGACTCATACTACTGATATTAGAAACGAATTTAGCCATCATTAACCTTCGAATGACACATGCCGACATCTGAACCCGGCTATTGCATTGACTCATGCTTAGCAGCATTGCCATTCTGCTGATGGGAAGGTAGTTGATTTTGCTGCATTATCTGTTGTTGAGTTTGCTGCTGCGGCTGCTGCTGCATCTGGTAGAGGTTGAGTTGCTGTAGTTGGAGCATTTGTTGATTAATTGAAAGCTGCTGGGACATGCGGTTTGAAAGGTTGCCTTCTCCTCCGAGTTCTGCAGCAGAAATTCTAAGTCGCTGGACCTCTCCAGTCAAGGCCTCATTTAAAGCTGCAACATCAAGACCAAAAGAGGCAGACAGAGATAATTCAGATATATTCTTTAGCAAGGATATGGGAATCGATCTCCATATGCACCAGGATATTCAGCACCAGATATTCGTATAAATATTGATACAGAGGACCCAATTATTAATCTAACTTCAGTACTCCACAGATTTTTACATATAGGCAACTCAACAATAAGAAAATCATGTAGCAAAATATGACAATGAAAAATCAATGTCTTTGAAACTGGAGGAGGGCGGGATCAGGTCTCTTCTTTTGGTCTGAAAGTGTTGATCAAGGTCAATACCTTCAAATCATTTGGACATTATTTTACCATAAAAACTTCAACTTTATGACTACATGATTGAAAGGATATATCGAGTAAGTGAAAAATCTCTTGGACTTACTGTCTTAAAGTGAAATATTCATTTAATGTCTAAAAGAGGAAATTGCTCTTACTATCCTAGAAAATTCATGGTAAGCATGGGGGAATATTAGTATGTAAATGCAGCACCTTTATTTAGAATTGTCAAAGACTATCTTGGTATAAGGAAAATCTTCAACTTGTTTTTGACGGAGTATAGAAGTTTCTGCAGTCCTTTTTGTCCTTTCTTTTGGCCAAAAAAGTCCTAGTCAGTTAGGGTGTCCACAGGATATGAAGACTTTTAGTTGATCATGCTTGGGGAATAAAAGCCTACTCAATTAATTCAAATCAGTATATGTATGTTTAAATAATGAAAAGCAAAGGACAGATGGGTTCCAGCTGCACCTCTTTTTTTTCCACACCATACAGCAGCACTGTTGTAAATGCTAAAACTGACTGAAAGGATAGGTTTTCCTGAACCGATAGAATCTATAATCAAGGAAGTGAACCATCATGACACAAGGGTAGAAACCATAGAAGGCTTGGACAAGGTCAATTTTACATGTAAAGATACAACAAGAAGAGTTGTTAATCAAGCACATCTATTGTTAGGTAAACTCTAAAGTTTAATGGTTTTCACTTTCCAAACATCATCATTAAAGCTAGGGATAAGCACAAGGAACCTCACTTTAGCCAAACCTAGCACTAGATGCGACCAAACTAGAAATATGGTTCAGAATATAGCTGTGTATGAATTCTGAACTTGAAACAGTTGGTTATAAACAGACAAATAAAGAGTTGAAGAAAAGGCATAGTACCATCTTTAAGTTGCGCCTGTTGCTCCAAGGCTTGAAGACGAAATTTCAACTCATTGTTCTCACTTGTAAGACCCATAGAGTCCCTCTGCACAACAATGCATTAAGTAGAGTCAGTTTCCCATACAATGAAGAAGATTAATTTGAAAAAGTGAAGAGGTATAGTTTAGCATCTGAAAAACCCCTATTACCAACCTGCAACTTAGTAACCTGGGCAGATAAAGTGGTTGCCTCAGTCTGCAGAGTTTGCACTTTGTGTTCCAATTCTACAATGTATCGCATCTTCCGCTCCTTGGAACGAGCAGCTGACTGACGGTTAGCTAAAATCCTGGATGCACAAATCAGATATGAGAAATTCACAGAAACATGCATTGGTTGCAAATAAGAAGATATAAAAGTCAAAAGAAGACAATACCTCTTTGCACGTTTAGGATCTGATACAGCTATCTCCGAAAGCTTTTCACTTTCCATAATCTTTTTCAGCTCAATTGCATTGAACTCACCACTTCCAAACTCCATGCTGAACTTTGCTGAGTTCCCATCTACCGAAGCACTAGGTGACTGCTGACCCACTTGACTTCCCAGCGGTAGAGGCTTCAGCAGTTCTTCATCGAAATTCAAATTGTCCATGTAACTATCCATTGAAACACTCCTACAGTGTCGGACGGTGCGCGCAACATCACCACCAGCAGTCCTCTTCACCCCTTCCCTCTTCTCATTTGAAAAACCAGAACCCGACCACTTGCCATTTAGCCCACTCTCCACCTCATTATCACTACTCTCACCCCCATTTGTCTTGGAGCCACTTGCCCTACTATCCTCAGCACCCGGCGAGTTCATTTTATCAATGTTCTCTAAATTCATATAAGCACTAAACAAATCATCCACAACCTCCCCGCCCGATTTTCTATCCCCAATTACTTCACCATTGTTGCTTCCATCCCCATTTGATCCTTGCCTCACCAGCTGGCCCGGCTTCGCAATCCCCGAACTCTCCTTCCCATCAAAGCTAGCCCTGCGCCCAATCGGAATCAACTGCGGCGACGACTGAATCACAGCCGAGAATCCCAACGGCACATCACTGTTGGACCTCCTGTGTCCCCTCCTCGGAGGAAGCCCGTCGCCGGCCCAAAAAGGATTGCTGTCAGTCACCGGAGACCGAAGCGACTGAGCATGAGAGTTCACCACAGACTCCTCCATGGAAACATCCGCCGAATTCGGGTCCGAAAGCGAAGAAGCCGAGGGCTCCCGGTACGAGGTCAGAGGACTCAAAGGAGGCAGACTATCAAGTGAGAAAAAAGATGGCTGAGACAAAGACCTTGAATGAGCCGAACCTCCTGAGCTCAAATTCTGAGAACCCATTTGCCATGAAGGCCTCATGGGGTTGTTAGGGTGGGAAGGAGGGATACCAAGTCTTTTGGAATTCTCGGAACTCGGGCTCGGCGATAACTGCCTCATGGGTAAACCTATCTGACCTGAACTGAAATTGGGAATCTCTAAATGATGATGTGGTCTCCCAAACCTACCCGTCTCGTCACTGCCCTCCATTAGCTAATAGCTGAGCTTTAACCTACACTACAACCATGGCAAATGTGAATCAAAACCCCCTGAACCCAAAATCCAATATCAAATCCTAGAGAATCCGAGATGGGTAAGAAATATTTAGGGTTAGGAGAGGGGGTTTGTGTACCTGGGGGGTTATATAATCAATCTGGGGGTGGAAGGTCAATGAAGATTGGTAATCAGAATATTGTCAAAGGCGGTGATTTCACGGTGGGTTGTCATAAAAATATAGTTGTTGTTGACTACAAATACAATGTTGGCAGAGGGACAGTAAAAGCATAGTAGAAGAAGTTGAGACAAGGCTGGTGAAATTATTGCAAAATACGCGGTTTTTTCAGGTCTTTTTCTTTGCAGTATCACCGGCTTGTATTCCGGACAAGTGATTGTATTAAGATATTAAAGTTGAATATTCACATATCGGAAAATGTTGTTTAGTCATTTTCAAATACAAAATTTCTACATACGTGTACGTTGTTATTTTTATTATTTGGGGTTCGACTCAACTGTCATTAACATAAACAATGATAATGATAAAATTATTTTGTAGTTCTAGTGCATACAGAGATGTTACAAAGGCATTTTCAACATCGATTCTGGAAATTTATTCCAACGTGGTGAGGTTAGAGTACATAATGGACAAAAGTATTTTGTAGTTATGGTGTGTATCGAGATGTTACATAGGCATCCTAAACATCGACTCTCGAAGCTTGTTCTGATGGTAGAGATCGTGGTGATGTTAGAGATCGTGGTGAGGTTAGAGTACATAATGGACAGAAGTATTTTGTAGTTATGGTGTGTATCAAGATGTTACATAGGCATCCTAAACATCGACTCTCGAAGCTTGTTCTGATGGTAGAGATCGTGGTGATGTTAGAGTATGTGTAATTCATGACATTTGTTGGCGATATTTATACATTGAGCACTTGCCTTTAGGTCGCCTTGCTTTTGTTATTTTGTTGTCTCCGACACTTTGAAAACCACCGATGGCCAATTTGAAGGTTGTGCTAATAGCTAAACCACCTAAAACTCATGTTATATCCCTCGATAGTTAAACATTGTGCATCGATTATAGTGAGCAAACAGTTTCATATAGATGGATATGGTTTTGCAGACCTTTTTGGATTGTGGCTAGTTGTTGGTGTAGTTCTTATTTCCCCAATAACTACTCCTTGCGTTTGGAGGTTTTTATTGGTGTCATGTGCCAAGAGAACTTGTGGAGACGAAATTTTCTTTCAAAGCAAGTTTGGGTAAACAAGCGTACTTAAGAAGTCACAAAAAAATGCAATACTTCAGCTATGTGTGGACTAATTTTTGTTACAAAAAAGTAGTAAAATTAGATGGATATGGTTTTGCAGACCTTTTTGGATTGTGGCTAGTTGTTGGTGTAGTTCTTATTTCCCCAATTAACTAATTTTTGTTACAAAAAAGTAGTCAAATTAATGTTGCTGCCCAGGATCGAACTGGAGACCTTTTGCGTGTAAGGCAAACGTGATAACCACTACACCACAGCAACTCATATCAACGTGCGTGATTTGTTACTATAAATACTAGAATATCTCCTTTGAAACAAAGGGATTGGATTGATATCTGGAGGCCCACCAATCATACAGTGCCTGTTCATCGGAGCCCATCACTTAAAAGAAAGTCGTAAATCTCAGCCGTCCAATCAAAGCTCCCAACCCTATAAAAGGAAGCCAAAGAGCTGGACTAAAGCAGCACTGTAAAACCCTAGTCTACTCCTCGCCGTTCTATCCTGCCAGGATACCGACTCTGGCAATTCGATCCGTCTCTGTTTTCTCCTCTTGTTTTCTTTGTTATTTCACTCATGGTTTTCACTTATACCAGTTGATAGAGGCCAACGGATGAACACTTTCTAGTGATGAGTGCCTGGATTTCGATTCGGGCATGTGATTCATTCTATGCGTTTGATAGGAAGATCTGATGCCTCATTCTTTATCTGCTTTTTCCTCTATATGTTTTCTCATGATTTTGCCGGTGATGACTATGTAAATCTTAACAGAAGCACAGAATCTGTGTATCTATGTTGAAACAAATTATCATGAACTAGGACGGTCTGAGGCTCTGCTTTAACTTTTTTTGTTCTTTTTTTTTTTTAATTTAGATTTCTGTTCTCTTCCTGGGAGTGATGAGACAATTTTATTAACAGTTATCCCTGTCTGATCAATGGATGCTGAAGATTTGTTATCTGACCCAGCTTTCAAATTACAACTCTCTGTTCTTTCTATGTTTTAAAGGTTTTTCAAATTTTTTTTTTTATTCAAAGTTTGAATTTCAATGTGAGAGATGGAAGTGATGACTATTTCCCCAGATGATCGAAGCTGAACAAACTGAGCTATTTACATCTCTGTGTTACACAGAGATACCAAGCCAGGTGTTTCTGATCCATCCACATTCAACAAGCTTTGCATTGGGTTTCCTAGTCTAAAATTGCTTTGCATATTTTCTCTTGCTTTTTGTGGAAATGAAGGAGATGATGCATAACTGCATAAGCATTTTATGAGTACTGCGGCAATAATCGGGTAATCAATGTGAAGAATTCGATCATCACATTCTCAACTTCAAATTGAACTTATAATTTACAGCAACAGAAATCAAAGATAAAAAGAAGTTTACTTGGAAGGATGAAATTGATTGACATCTGTGCTTGCAAGATGATACAACCTCCCTGGTTTTTTAGTTCAATGAAACAATGACAAGAAGTGCTTACTAAGGTGAAAGAAATTTATACTATTGAACTTACAATTGTAGATTATGTTCCTGATACAAATACATGAAGTTCTATAGCCTGAGATGATTTGAGCCTACCCGGATGGAATTACAGAAATTTCACATTAAGCATCCACTTACTAATGTACCAGAAAAAGTGCTAAGAGAAGCAGCCTGTTTATAGCTGCATTTGAACTTAGATTATGATATATCCCCAAGTACATTGGAATTCCCAAACCCAACAACCTCAACTGCCTCTTTATCAATTCCTTACTGCCCCAACAACCAAGCTGAAAACAAATTTTGAATTGCATGAACACCTATGTGCCCTTCTCCTACCTGTCTGTACCTCTACCCAGTTTAAAACTGCTCCCAAGTCTACTTGATCGTAATGTAGCGATTTGTTCCATGCTTGGCCCAGTTGTCCTTGAGGTCAACTGGATTCGACAGATCATGGCCTTCAGCTGCCAGTCGACTAATTAACTTGTTGAAAGCACTTCCGCTCATCTTCCGGCCACCTACTCTTGCATGTCGTTTATTGGGCACTGCTGGCAGTGGGTATATTGACATTGTAGTAGTGCAACACGAGGATTGCCAACCCCCGTTTCCCCACTTGTAGCATTGCCTCAGAACACCAGTGCAGGAGCACACCGGTGCTGGCATGGTGGAGTCATCGTATGCAACCTGGTTCAAGCCCAGGTCCTGACATTTCCAATCAGACTTTGACACAACTAACTGTTTGTTAAGATCTTCAGCACCACCGCACATTTCCTGACCACCCTTCCACTCATGCAATCTGTCAAACGTCATCTTGTTCAAGTCCTCGCTCTCCCTCTTGACCTTCCTTGGAGATTTCGCCGATTTTTTGTTTGGGGGCATTGTCTTGGGCTCCTTTGGTCGTTTGGTCTGCCTAGACTTGGGAGCTGTGGGAGGATCTGGTGGTAGTGGCAGGGAATCGTTTGTGTGCATCTCCCTTGTACCATATGAAGCTTCATTCATGTGGGGTAGATGATGTACATGCTGCTGCGGGTTGTGCATATGTTTGATCCCACGTGAAATTTGGCATCCTGGTGGACATGAAGATACATTGCCACTGGTTAAGGAGGAGTTTTCTCGGTACTGAAGTGTTGCAATGGCATTGTCTCGTTCAATTATGGCATTATTTCTTTCCGCAATTGCTGCATCTCGCTGCAGGAATGCCATGTCTCGCTCTGCAAGGGCAGTCTTCTTCTCAGAGAAGGCCAAATTTCTGTCTTGAATGGCTGCATCTCTCTCGGCCATTATGGCCATTATCTGTTTCATCGATGGTTGATGTGGTTGATGTTGCATCAACCACTAAAACAAAAAATGAGAGAAAGTGTTAGATTTCACAGGGGTATGAAAGAGGTCTATTGAAAATTGCTTCTACATACCTGACCCTGAGCTGCTTTATACTGCTGTTCTGCTTTGAGTCTTCCATTTTCACGATGCCCACCATCATCCATCTGAGATCAGCAAAGAACAACAATTGCAGATAATTACGTCACACCTCCACCGAAATATAATTGCTCAGCTGGTTAAACATCAAACTGCTATTCGGGCTGCACATCTTGCAGTATGCATCGAGGGGAAAAAGAAAAAGGTTCAGATTTCAGTCGTAGTAGAGCATTGGTTGCAAATGAACAATATACAGGAGACTCAGAAGTGAGACTATACCCTGATCGAAGAAAGACTATAGTTGCATTACAAATTTACAAAACATGGTAAATTCTGTGATCTGTAAACTTGACATAAGTTAATGGACTATAGTTACATTACATAAATCGACAACAAAACTGAACCTATTCTGATCTAACAGCCAGAGAATCAAGTACAAATCAATATCCTTTGTTCTTCAAAACTAATAATCACTTATATCTTAATGAATCACACACACTCTTATCATTTAAGTATAAATGTACTAAACCAGTTCTCCCAAGCATGGCTTTAACTATCCCGAAGACAGGACTTAAAATTTGACTTCTTCGTGTACGGTCGGTCAAACACAAAAACCAGTTCTGAACATAAAACAGATTCTTACTAGGGAGCTAAGATCAAACAATCAAAATCCATAAAAGCCACATAAGCTTCAAAACAAGCATAACTAAACCCTAAAATCCAAAATCTCCAATCCGGTCCACAGTAACACTGAAGCAACAACCGCCACCAAACTCAAATTTTGACCAACACCAAACTAATTCAAACCAATTCCAAAACCAACCCCTAAAACCACATACAAACCAAGACCGATTGTGGTCATATAATCGAGAGACTGATACGCGTAACCAAGAAATGCTCGGAATCCGCCATGGAAGAAGAGGGAGGTAGAAGGAAATCGGAACACTTACCAGAGAGCTGAGGGAAACCCTGATTTGAGAAGACGAGGAAACGCCGTGGAAGAGTACTGGTCGGGTAGAAGAAGAAGAAGAAGAAGAAGAAGAATTTTCTACTTTTTGTGCTCTTCTCATATCAGACCTGAGGAGGATGATGTAGATGTAGACTTGTAGTGGTGTGTGGGTGGGGTTTTACCTGTCTCTGTCTTTGACATCTTTTTTTCCTCGTTACTATTCTTTCCCGTTTTTTATACTCCACTGCTCTCTTTGATCTGGTGGTTAAATTGAACTAGTTACTGGGCGGGCTTTCACTTTACGACGACGGAATGTCTCGTCACCTAGAAGCGTGCAACTTCAATAATTTTCATCTAAAATTCTAATAACATGTATGAGAAAGACTTGCGTGGGGCACCCGCACCACGTGGCAATGCGGCAGACCAATCACTGCTTAGCAGGGGGTCTTTTGGGTATTGTACATTTAGAAAGCAGGGGTATTTTTGGAAAAGAAGAAAAAATTTCTTTGTTCTGATTGGGTGGCCCTAAAGCCACGTGGTGGGGAAACCCCCACCTAAGAATTTCTCAACATGTATAGATGTTATGCACACGGAATCTGACGGTCAATGATGAGAAAATAATGTGATTTACATGCCGTTAGATTATTGTGTATGTCATACATGTGTGTATGGTAGAAATTCTCAATTTTCTTTGCGCAAACTAGTATGTGATTAGGAATTGTGGTGGTTACTGTGGTCTGTTGTAGAAGGGGCAATGTGACATGGGCAAAGAGGAAGAAGCTATTGTGGTTATGATTTGTTGACTGAATCTGTATTCTTACCAACATAGAGAAGAAAAGTAATACTTCAGTTTAGAGATCTAGGAGAAGGAGAGTTCGAAGAGAGTTTTTTTTTACTGTATTTCGGTGTATGGATTTACTGTGCTTTAACCATGCGATTTTACTGGTGGATTGCAACTTGCAAACCCTAGTTTTTTCAGTTTTGTTAATCAAAGCAATGTGTTGGTATGTAGAAGCTGAGTTTAAAGACTTGATGTGAAAATCGAGTAACTGGAATCTAATGTTGTGAGTTGAGTCAGTGTTTGAATATCTTGTAGGAAAATTGAGTAATCAGACTTCTTGTTCATCCAGTTGGTGATTTTGAGTCCATCTTTTGTCTGCCCAGTCGATACGTATAGCATATTAGAGTTGATTGGCTATTTTCTGATGAAACTCACAGATTTGGCTTCTTTTTAGTCAAGAAGAAAATGACACTATCTTCAGCGTAGTCCTGAGTTGAGAGAATTTTAATGAAAACTGGTTATGAGCTGCTAAACCAAAACTGTTTTATACGTTTCATATAGAAATACACCATTTGACAGCAGAGCTGCTACAAATACACGACTTTGACAATAGTACTATCAGAGAAGATCTTTTCATATAGAAATATCCTCAAAGGAGAATGACATTAAGCATAAACTTACATAAAAACAAAATCCAGTCTTTGTACTGTTTTAACTACATCTACATCCTCCTGCTTTCATCTGTAGCCGGACAGAAATGAAAATCTACTATTATCTATCTGTATCTCAGATGAGCGAAGTGGAATTCATAGCTGCTAATCCGTCCGTGTCTTCTTCTCAATACTTGACTTACTAAGTACAAGTGAACCAAATACAATGAGCATGGCACCTACAAACCACTGTCAAACAACGCTTCTCATCAGATATGCAAATGAAACTAGCATGAAAGCCTACCGACACATGTCGACAGTTTATTACAATGAACCAGGAAAGGCAGAAACAAAATTACAAATTAGCAGTCAGATTTTGTGTCTATTGCATGTGATACTCTATTATTCCAATAATGTGCAAGCATTTAGTATATAGTTCTGCCAAGTGTGGTGTCTGACTCCACCAGAAACCAAATAATTTTGGTCAAATGTACTGTTTATCACCATTTTGTGTAATTTTGAAGATAACAGTGACCACACACAAGCTATAGTAGCATAACCTTTTACAGTCGTAAGCATTTCAAATTGCAACAATAAAACCCACAGAGTATACAAGTTCATCATCTGCAAAGGAAAAATTGGTTCAGTATATTCTTACTGAAACAAAGTCAAATTTTTCTCACAATTTTGGTGGCCCAAACACTACCATCTAGATGCCAACAAGGTCACTCCTTTGTTAATGTCCACTCAGCATACAATTGCTCAAATTGAAGGCCTTATGACCTTGTATAAGTAACATGACAGAGTCAGCAAATTTGGCCATTTTAATCAAAAAAGAAAAGACTAGGACTTTATGGTTTTGATCATTTCACTATTACATAACAGTTGAATCTCCTTTTACTGAAACCAGTATCAGAATGAGCATATTATAAGTTCTAAACTAAGCAATGCCAAACCTTTCCATCAAATCTCAGGCCTAAATACTTAGGCCAACTAACTCATCATCGATACAGCATAACGCTCTTTTGTTAGCTCTCACTGTTCGCACATTTCGTAGAAAGAGTTGTATGAAGAATAAAGCTCATGAAGCATACAAAAGTTGTTCTTTTACTGAAACCACCATCACCAATCAACTTATCAACAAAGCCTTTACTAATCAAGGTCACACCTTTCCCATCATTTTCTGTTAATATTCATTCTTCAAGCACATTCACACAATCAATGCCTTGTAAAGTTGTTGAACTTAATAACTAAACCATTTTAATCAGCAGAGAAATCACACCCAAAAAACAAAAACAAAAAAGCCTTGAGCTTTAAACAAGTAACAGAGATTAGAGAAGTGGGCATATCACATTCATACCTTAAAGGACAAGGGCTCTTGGAACAAGAAGTAACCAGCTAAACCAGAAGAGAGGAAATTCGCAGCAAAATTAGTAACCGTAGCTTGTAGAGATGAAAGAGCTTTAAGGCTGTTCACATAACACCCCCACATTGTCACGTTGAATAAAACCACCATTCCATACCTCAAAATCTGATCAGCAACAATTATTCACCTCCATTACAAAATCTCAAGTAGAGTATTTTCAGATGCGAAAATCCAACGGTCTTAAATGTAGGAACTGGATGTGAGAAAATCACCTGAGGAGTAATCAGCTTCGCCGAAACGGCAGCCAGAGCTGCGTTTAGTCCGGCGGAGACCGCCCAAGCGTAGCCTTTCTTCTTACCCTCCATCAAATCATTAACCTTTTCGATTCAAGAAAGAAATTGGATCAGAGAGATCGACTGTGGAGAGAAGACGATGTCGTTTTAGCTTTCGTGAATATACCCAGCCATTTGCTTCTAACCACGACAAGTTGCTGCGCCAATTATAACCATTTGTGACGTAGCTGATATGACGATCGAGATTAAGAAGATGACGGTAGAAGACGAAGAAGCTCCGATGAGAGGTCGTGGGTGGTTGTATTTGATGAAGGCCTAGATAAGGGCCCAAATTTATATGGGCCCCCAAACATAACTGTGTCTTGTCCGACTGTGTAACTCATTAGTTCGACCTTGGACGAGATATGGCCACGTTTGGCAACTAGGATATAGGAATGGGTTATGATACATAATTGGGTTGGATTATGATAAGATTGGATCACGTGTTCGGTATGAGAGGATTAGAACTGGAAATGGATGAGTAAAATGATACATGTGCAGAAAAAAGAAGGAAAAAAAATCAATTAAGCACCATCGAGATCTAAAGATATATGAACAGAGTGATTAGCAACGGCAAAAACTGCTAAAGACAATTACAATTTCAAATCCATCACTAGCTTAAGGAAAACACTTTAACAGAGACATTTCAAGATGGGACTATAGAAAGAGAGGACAATGGAAACAAAAATATGGGGTAGTCATCACCATGACCCTGTTTCAGCTCTGAGACAAACTCTAAAGTAAGCACAGATACTAGATTACTATACCTACTAGCACAAAAATGATTTCTTGCACCAAATTCATTTCTTAATCTACTAGATCGAATTAGATATAGAAGAATTGGATTATTTGGTTTAGGATTATTGGTCTCAATAACCCTTTTCATTTTTTCCCACATTTTTATGTAAATGTTGGGTCTTTAGCTTCATTTTGATATTGGCTTTTGCTATTACTATATTTGTCTCACTTTCTGCAATCAAGTTTATGTTTTTGCTGCTAAGGTTTGGAATTCTCAGCAGTATATATTATGGGTTGGCATCAAGTTTGGTATTTGAGTCCTGGCAAAGCATATTGGTATTTGAATTTGATTTTCTTTTCTTCGTTGATAGGCACTTAGATTTGAGCTTAGGTTTCAAGTATTCATGGTCCACAACAAATAGAGCATCAGCCAACCACATCAACACCAGCTCATTCACTGCCTGAGAAAAAAAGATTCCCTGAAAAAAGCAGGAGAGAGCTGTTTGGTACCAACACAGAAAAAAAATCCCCGCAGGTAAACCTCACATATTTTGATTTCATTTTCATGTTCATAACCTCTTCTGTTTCGGATAATATTAGAATCTATCATTTAAAAGAAATGGATCAGACAGAATCAAATTCACCAGCTCCAGATCAGTTCAATAGCGTACAGACAGATAGAGAAGCATACTAATCCTAGGCCTACCAAAATAGGAACAAAACAGTGATTAAAAAAATAAGAACACTTGAAGAAAACTAATCTTTAAACACCTTTAGATATGTTTACAGTATGCCCTAAACCCTGAAATAAGTGTACCATCTAATTTTCATTCCATTAAGTGTCGTTCTATTTTTCTGAGTTTAAGGTTTCAAAAGAGCATAGAATAATGAATATGATGTTGTTACAAGCTTATAGAAACTTAACAATGAAAGTGAATAAGAGTAGAAGCATTGTTGGAAAGTCAAGTCAAAGCCAGGTAATTGAAATGCAAAAATTTACCATTTTTGGGTGTACTTCTAAAGTTTCAAAAGGTCAGGTAACTACTGCAAATTAAGTAGTTCACGTGTCGCTTTTAGCTGTAAACCAAAACTCTTACCTTAATTACTTGCATAACTGGGTAGTACTGTGGGATCGTGCAGAAAAAGCAAAAATATCAATGGCCCCACTACAAGAAAAATGGTCTACGACAACATCATATTTACAACATATTATAAATGCTCGTTGTTGCTTATAGTTTTCCACAACGGGCAAACAATGTGTGTTGTGAAAAACTGTATACCACAACATGCGTCATTTGCATGTTGTTAATTTAGTTATTGACAACTCACCTTACACGTTGTTATTTGTAAGTTGTTAATTAAAACATTAACAAGTATGAATGCACGTTTCTTATATTCTTCCAGGTCCTATCCTTACTAATGGAATTGATGTATTGGCAATTGTTTCTTTCCTCTCTGTTACTAATGGAATTGTTGGTTTCTGTTTTTTTTACTTGAATCTTATTTGATTATGCTGTTAATAGGTGGGATCTGATTTTTGTGTAGTTTGTGCTTTAGGTTTTTGGCCTGATTCAATGCTATTAAACAAATCTATATCATTGTCATTTAGCCTTTTGCTACATGAATTTTCCCACAACTGCTTTTATATTCCTCTTCTTTGCCACCGAACTCTTTTTTGCTTGGAGGATTTCAAGTGCAAAATCTTCCTGTTTTTATTATGCAGAGCACTCCTTTTATATCGATTTTGTATCAACTGCAACTTCTCTACTTAAAGTTAATCTAACTGATAAAATGAAATGGATTTTGTACATTAAAATAACAACTATGACACATATATATTAACTGCTGATCCTTTTTTCTGCTATCAAAATTTACAATCTTCTTATTGAGCTCTCCACTTCCCCTTTCTGAATTTGTCACAATGAAACATACTATTTTCATAATCGAATCTTTCTAGATGGTACAACAATATGCAAATGTCATCCACTACAAACTCAATTTCTAGATTCAAAATATTTTGCACTCGCGAAGGTAAGTACAGACCTTTAATTAAGTGTAGTCAATTAAATTTGGATTTGTTTAGGATTTGAATTTGCTATGGATCAGTTTGATTTTTGAAAAGATCTTGCAATTTTGTTTTGCTTTGTTGTGCATTTTCAGCTTTGTGATCAAATGATTTGCAGTGACACAGAAGTTGTAACATGGGAAAACAACAGAAAACACAACTTTTTGACATCAGTGCTAATCCTCTATTTCGATGACAAGGAAGGCAGCATTGAACCAGCAGCATCATCCATGGAGACCTTCAACAAAGAGAAAACAGACAAGTGTGATGACACTTTTAACTGGAGGAAGCAACTTTTTGGACAACCTCCACTGCTGTTAACTACCAGGCTAACAACCTTTTGGCATACATATATGCTAACAGACATCATCATATGTTTTTGACAAATACATCAAGCAATGATTGTATTAAGTTAGCCTACAACTGTACCTATTTTTTGCAAGCTGTTCGAACAACAAATGCAACTATTTTTTGAACATTACCACAATGTCTACATTAGTGGTGATGTTACTAAAACATGATCTATATTTTCTGTTATAAAACTTACTTTTCAGCTATTTCTGCATCCTTAAACTGTCAGATTCTATTCCAAACCCGCAGCAACGCGCGGGTACCAATTTTAGTGTATAATACTATAATCCATAGGTTCAAACCTCAATTCTAATAGATTTGCATTGTGTGTGTGTGCGCGCGCGCATATGTATATACAAGCCTAAGCCCTCGCACCCTGGAAGAAACTACTAAAGTGCATTTACAAATTGTTCTATCAGACTACCAATCTTAACAAACCTTCATTGGTTCTAGACTGCTCAGACAGATAACCTTGGACCTTGTTCTTCACTATCATCCAGAGTATCTGCATCAGTAGTTTCCCTCTCACCTCCTTCATGATGCTTTGGCCTGTCAACTTGTGTAGAACAAGAATGTGGTCTCTTCACCAACGAAAGCTTACAGAAGTGGTAAGCATTCGGCGCGATCGTCTCCTGCAAGGCAAACGAGGCGTACAAAGCAATCAACTATTTTTAACAGAAGACAACAATTTCTAATATCTATAGACGAAAACCACGAGAATTAGCTACCAACCTGGATAGACCTCCTATCTCCATCGCCAATCGGAATCAGCACAAGTCGCCTCTCTAGCTGACTTGGCCGAGTTTTCTTAACCCAGACTCGTTTCACAAAAGAAACACAACTCGTCCGCGCTGGCAATCCGCACCTCATACAGAATCGCCAAACCAGCCAATCAAATGCAATTTCACGCGGACCTTTTCCCTTTCCGAATCGGAATCGTTGTTCAACATTTTAACCGCCTCAAACCGCTTATAAATACCCACCACCACCTCCATTCTCTCTCTCACATCGATTCTGAAACACTAATTCGTCTCTGAAGAAATGGCTCGTACGAAGCAGACTGCTCGCAAATCCACCGGCGGCAAAGCTCCGAGGAAGCAACTCGCCACCAAGGCTGCTCGGAAGTCAGCTCCGACCACCGGTGGAGTCAAGAAGCCCCATCGCTACCGCCCCGGAACCGTCGCCCTCCGTGAAATCCGAAAGTACCAGAAGAGCACTGAGCTTTTGATCCGCAAGCTACCTTTCCAGCGCCTCGTTCGTGAAATCGCCCAGGATTTCAAGACGGACCTCAGGTTTCAGAGCCATGCTGTTCTTGCTCTTCAGGAAGCTGCTGAGGCTTACTTGGTGGGTCTGTTTGAGGACACCAACCTGTGCGCTATTCATGCCAAGAGGGTCACCATTATGCCCAAGGACATTCAACTAGCTCGGAGGATTCGCGGCGAACGTGCTTAAGATGTTAGTCTAAATTTCTTAGGTGTGATTTACGCAAAGCAAATTTTATGTGTTTCTGTAGAAAAATATGGGTATATGAACTTTTAGGATTGCCAGTAATTGCTTTTGTTTTCGTAGGGTGTTCATCTTTTGTTGCATATCAAATTGTTAATGGAAGTCTGTTTAAATTTGATTTCTCGGGTTTCTCGGGCTCTATCTGTGCAGATTTGCTTAAGACTTTATTTCGTATGTATCAAGACTGATTTACAGTCGGTGAACCTTTGGTTTACACAATCTGTGACCTGTTCTTCGACTATTTTTGTTTAATGTTCCAACAATATGGACCCAGATTCCCTTGCTTGGGATCTTTTAATGAACAACATATAAGAGATGACAACCGGAGGGTGCAAGATGACCAGATTTTGGTGTTGTTAACTGAATCGAGTGCCAACAACCTCTGATTCATTGAGAATGAATAACGAGGGTGCAACCATTGTTCCTAGAACAGAATCTTTCTCAATTTTTCGACTGATCGAAAATTGGATTGCGAGCTTTTCTCAGTCTTTCTCATCTTTCATTGCTTATCTAATAGTTGATGAAATATGGTTAGTTTGTTTCAACTATATTTATTGGGGACCATATGTCACTCGTGTACTTCATCACTTGGAAATATGTCTGAATCGAATAGGTCCTCAAGAATGAAGAATGACAGCTGATTTTCAAGGATAAGCAAGTCAGGCCATACATCATTTCCCATCTTCGGTTTTCCATATAAAACAGTCACTTTCATCTAGCAAGGAAACATAATCACTTATGTATTTACCTTCTTCTTCGTTAAGACATTGTTCAAAGGCAATTAAATTCCTAAGTATATATAGGCTCTGTTGAATCCTCTATCACCAGATTTGGAATTTCCATAATCCCATCTTTGAATCGTATGTCAAACAAGTTGTTGTTGGAACCCAACTTAAACTGGACTCCTGCCTGGTGTGGCGGTAGTTGTATCCAAGACAGTTCAAGGCTCAAGGACCGAAATTCCCTTTTATAGTATTCATACTCCGGTTCAAGGGTCGTATGAACTCACTTGACATGAATTAGAGCCGGTTCAAAGTCACTAAATCATATTAAGAGGCCTAGAGATCAATAAATTAGACTACTAAGCGACTCACCCGCGCAATCACGCAACGAATGTAAATCATCATGCTTATAACCCCTCAAATATGAAATTGAAGGTTTCTAGCTTAGGAATTAGAGAGGTCAAGCCCCTAACTCTGTTCTGGACATACTCAAAATACATATCCTAAAGTTGACTAAGCTCCTAGACATATTTTAACCCAACAAAAATTAATATAAGCATCTATCATATGAAAATTGCATCATTACATTAAAATAAGCATTTTTTACACAAAATTTGGATTAGGGCACACAACCTAGCCCCCAACAACAAAACTACTCACTACCCATCATTAAACTAACATCAATATACATAATTTAAAGAGGAACAAAGTGAAGAGAAGTAGGGAGTAACAAGAACAAGCCACAAATTGCTATAAAACAATTATGGCTAGCCTTGGTTTATGGCTCCCCACTTTTACCCAAATTTGATGGCGATGAATCTCTTGGTGCTTGGACTTTCCCTTTGAATTGATGAAGCTTTTTAGTAGAGTAGTGAAGATTGAAAGAAATTCACGCACTTGCCACTAGCCTAGTGGTGGGTTTTTCTCTCTCTCTCTGGAATCGACTCCGTGCCCTTGAGAGTCGGTGGCACTGCTCACCCTTTATGGGGGCTTCCCTGAGCTATGTCTCAGAACTGAAGTTTCTGCCTCTTGTTTCTTCCCTTTTTTTCAGTCTCCTTCCCTTCTCCATCCATCTACCCTAATTTTCTTTCTGAACCTTAGCCCAAAAATTTCTCTAACCCATTCCTCACCACCCATCACCTTCTTTTACCCACCATCTCTCATCTCCACATCTTGTTACCCAAAATTTTTCTTTTCCTTTTCAAATCGTTACCATGGCTTGGTTCTTGTAGTGACTTCTCTCAAACGCGATTTCTTGCGTCTCATTCGGAAGATAGTGATAGCTAAATTTAAAGCTATTGATTTTCCTTATTCTCCTGCAAATATGTCAATTGTAATAGGGAAATAAGGGTCTCCCGCAGAGGATTAAGTTAAACTAAAAGCTTCAACAAAAGTCACAAAACGTGACTACAGTTCCTACTGAACAGCAGTCGAAAAACAAACTAAGAATCTAACCAAACAACCCAGAAAAAATATGAAAATTTACAGAGACGTACTAGACACACAAGCCGTCCAGCACACAAAATTTGGTGAATTTCGGAGTTCGTTTACAATATTAAATAAATACGGGAAAACAGATAACAGAACGTAAAATAAAAAAAAGCTGATCTGAGAATGGTTGAGATCAAGATAATGAAACTAGCTAGGAAGGAAGTATCCACCCCCAACAATCACACACAACACACTTTGTCTAATTTACTACCAATTAACTTAGTTGAAGACACTCAGATTGGCTCGGTACGCTTGAACACAACCTATTACTCTTTCTTACTTTGTACACTAGGCAGGAAGTGCTCTACACCTAGACTATTCCCAAGCAATGCAACCTAAAGGTACGTTTATTAGATTTAACATGCAGAGATCATTAAGTTTGAAAAGAGTTTGAGCAATCACTAAGCATCGCAAATAACTTAGAGCCTTGCTAAACCTAGGGTTTTGTTTACTTGCTAGTGAAAACTACCAATTACTTCTCTAGACAATTTGAGGAATCCAACTATTGATCCAGGCATCAAACAATCAAAGTATTAGAACCCTATCATGCATACTAAGTAGGCCTCCAAATCATACAAACATAGAATTCATCAATGAGAAATCGGTAAACAAAACCTCAACTTTATTAATTGGAAAACAAATTGAATGTCAAAGCATGTTATGGATCATGTCTAGGGGCTTCAACTGCCCCCCTAACTACTGAAAATTTAGTTACACATAATGGGAATCAAAAACACAAAGGAGTTCATGGAGAAAGAAGACAACAAAAATCAGAAAATTGGAAAATACGGATCAGCGATCGATCTCGGGCATTCCAACGATCGGTCGTTTCTGGCAAGGTTGTAGTTCTTCTTCTTCTCCAGCTCTTGTGCGTCTATGCTCTTTCGTATGTGAGATGGTCCCTTTCTTAAATGTCCAAGGAGAGATTTTATTCAATTTGTAACTCTTTCCTTCTTTCCTTTTGGGACTCTAACTCCTTGGTTAATGTTCTGATTGATTTAGGAGTCATTGACATCCTTCTATCCAATAGGAGGAGCCAAGAGAATTAATTGCTGAATATCTTTTCCTCCATGTTGCCTTAAGCTTCCTTGATTCATCAAGAGTCCACAATTCTCCATTATTTGCACATATCTCCTTCCTTTTGCTCTTATTTCTTTCCTTACTTTGAAAAACCTAATAAACATAAAAACAACTAAATTAACCAGAAAATAAGATAAACTAACAAAGTAAATATGGGAATTATCAACATTATTATCGCATAATTACGCTCCTATCAGATAGGTAGAGCTTTGGTGCGCGTGCATGCACCACCTCCTTCTATGTTCTATTTTCGGGGTCTATTGGCTCGTCGTGTTTTGGGTTTCGTTTGCTTAGATTTGTTCTTAGAGTTGTGGCTGCAAATCTCTTGTTATGGTGCAGATTTCTACTCCGGAGATGATGATAATTCTGTGTTTAGATCATCTGTTTTTTTTTTTTCTTCCCATTTTCAGGGTTATTTTGATCGGGCTTTGGTGCATGGGTCTCTTTACAAGCTGCAATTTTGGAGCTCCATATACAAATTCAACTACGACGGCCATGGTGGACGTTGGTGGTGTTGGATTTGTGGCGGCTAAAGAGGATGTGAAGTATAGAATTAGAGTTTTCTTTTGTTTTTTAATTTTAGTTGGGCCTCTTACTGTTTGATTAGGCTCTGACTTTTGTGTACTTTATTTTCTATTGGGCTTTTTTATTAGGTTTGTATAAGTTATTTTAGAATGCCTATTAAATTAAGATTGACTGAGATTGGGTTGTGTACATAAAATGGTCACTACTAATCTCTTTTTCAAGGCCTTTTAATGTAATTTTCCATAATAAAATCTCAATTTACCGACAAAAATAAAAAAGAAGAAAAAAAGATTGAAAGAAAATATAAAGTGGGTATGGTGGTGTGGTTCTCGGTGGGGAAAAGAAAAGATAAAAATGGAGAGTTTGGGTGTTGCTATTTGTACCCAGCAAAGTTCTTAGTGTACCCAGCAACACAATTATTGTTCTTAGTTTTCCATTTTTACCCCTTATTTAAATTTAAAAAAAAAAAACAGAAAAAGAAGAGAAAAACCTACACCCCGCCATCGTGAGTCTGTCTCTTCCTCCCCATATTGCTCGTACAGAGGTTTCTACTTTTGTTGCTGCTGCTGCTTTTTTTTTTTTTTTTTTTTGCTTTTTTCTTTCTTTCTTTCTAAGGTGAAATTGGTTCTTCGTATGAAATTTTACTTATGTCGTTGTTAACATTAGTTTGGACATACAAGATATACATATATGTGATTGATTCAGTTAGAAAAATGAATCAATAACAATATATGAAACTATGAAATTAAAAATGAGAGGTGAGAGATAGAAGTGGAGCAACCAAGTTGCTGGTTTTAAAACTTAGATTGCTTAATCTAGATCTCCAAGATTAGAGAAAAAGAGAAAACCGAAAAGAAGAAGGGAATATAGAGAAAGAAAAAGAAGAATAAAAAAGGATGAAGAGGAACAAAGGTGTCGGAGTGCAGGTGCAACTTTTTTTTGATGGAGAGGGCAGGTGCAGCTCTTTTGATTAATAGAGTGCAGGTGCAGTTACTATTATGGCTGCTTTTGTTTTTCTATTTTCAGTTTATTAAAAAAAGGGTACTATGGGAAATAAGGAGTAAAAACTATGTTGCTGGGTGTAAAAAGATTTTTGCTGGGTACATTTAGAAAGACCCAAATGGAATCTGGTAGTTTGTGGCGCTGTAGGATGAGGTGAAATCGTGAAAGAGAATAGGTTGGGGTCTGCGTGTTAAAAGGAGAGAGAATAGCCAGATGATATCAATGGATTAAATGGGGTGAGTGGTTCATGATCGCTGAGAGTTTGAAAAGGGATGGACTGCCACGTGGTAGCATTTGAGTGGACAAGGCGAGAAGAATGAGACACATAAACTGATAAAAGAAGAAGAAAAATGAAAGAGCACTTGTAGCTCTATGTTGCTAATTAAACATTTGTTTAATTTTCAAATCTCCACCATTTTTTTTCCCTTCCTTCTTTTTCTTCTCTTCTTCTTTTTCTTTCCGCCTTTCCCCGAGCTCAAGCCAATGATTTTCACATATTTGCTTGCATTGAGCAGTTGACTATTGTTAACTTTCCGTCTTTTGTCGATAACTCCAATTTACTTCATTTTTGCATTTCTTCCGAAATCCACGACTCCGCTTATTTACTACAAAATAAATAAAAGTACATTAATTAATAATAATTGATTTGAGGATTAACTTATTTATAGTGTTTTAGATACAATTACACGTATAAAAATACGTGTAATCAACACATAACTATCATTGAGATAATTAACACTAATTGTATGATTTACTTGGAATAATGGGGTTGTATTGTGAATCAAATCTTGTAGTTCAACATGTAATCTGAAATGTTGAATATTTGAGAATCCTATAGCTATTTACTTATGGTAAGTAGTATATGGTATGTCGTAAGGAAATCTATAGAGAATATATTGCTTAGATATTCTTTATGGAGAATATCACAAATGGTCATTGAACTTTGATATGTTTGACACTTTGGTCATTGACTTTTCAAATATATCACTTTAGTTACTCAAGTTTAATTCCGTCATTCAGTTTAATACAACAGTTAACTTTACTGTCAAAATCAAGTAAATAACACATCATCTAAGGACATTTTTGTCAAAACCAACAATTCTCAAGACTTTCTCTTCCCTTGCATCTAATCGTTTTTAGAAGGCAAGGTCAATTAGTGTTTAGGTAAGGTCTAGGACTAGAAGAAACAGAGGAGATGTTTTTTACTCCAATGAGCATTACTTCGAACAACATCTTCTGCTCAACCTTTTAGGTCTTCATATTGAGCTAGATGTATTTTTTATTTAGTCTTCTTGATCACTTGATGTAATTATCTCCTCTTTGGGTTTCTATCAATGGAGGTTTCTCAATAAAAAAAAAATGTCTAATCCATAATCGCAAATTCCCAAAATCTATATAAAGTATACTCATACCCATCCGGCCATCCCTATACTTGGAGAGCTCAGCAACATTCAACCTGAAGCCCAGAAAAGCCAAAGACCATAATCTGCATAATGAGTTGCTAAATCACCCTTCACTACCAGAACACAGAACTTAATCCGCGATTTGGATTGAGAAAATCTAATAATTTTTTATCTCTCTGTCAAATTTTAACTTTGGCTTCCTGGTGGGAATCGTTTCATTGATTCCAGTCCTCATCATTGGTTCTCTATTTGGGTGTATTTATGAATAAATCTTTACATGCATGTTTGTTGGATCTGATTAGGCAAAAGGGAATAATCACACATATGACTATAATTGATTCCAGTCCTCATCATTGATTCATTCTTGCTTTAAATCTTCTCGTGTATCATAGAGTGAGAGCGTTCGTCAAGTTTTTGAATAGTATTTGAGCGCCTCTGCGGCTCAGCAAGCAACGTACCTTCTTATTCAAGATAGTCGTCCGCTTACACTCCTGTCCTTGCTATTGCCATTGCACCAATTTGGGGAGTTCTACGTACTCAATGTTGAGAATCAAATTTTTTTAAAAAAAAAATTAAATTTTTTTTTTTAAAAAAGACGAAGAAATTAAAATGGAAGAACTAGATGAACAAATTTCTTTTTTGGGAGATTTGACCAAAATATCCTCAATAGTAATGGCGTGTAATAGAAGATTTAACGGCAATGACTAAAGTGAATGGCGGAATTAAACTTGAGTGACTAAAGTGATATATTTGAAAAGTCAGTGATCAAAGTGTTGAACAAGTCAAAGTTCAGTGACCATTTGTGATATTCTCTCTATATCATCTTTGCAGGTTCTCTATATAAAGGCACTGGTCCCTGCTTTCACTATCACCAAGAATACAGAACCTTAACCAATAGATAGAAACTCAATCTTAGTGAAAATCAGAAGATCTCAGCCCCAATTTCATGGACAACATGAACTTTCAAGATTAGTCTTCTTATCTAATATGTCTGGCATAAATATTAGCATGTAATTGTATCTAAAGTATTTGTCATTGATCCTTAATTGTTGTAGTTTACATTTACAGTTTCTCTAATGATGGAAAACTCAATTGCTATCTTCTTTCCATACTCGAGTGTAGCTTGAGATTCGGGTGCTATGATTGTGGGACGTAAATATGTGTATTTTGCGTCTAAGTAATTAAAAAGGGTGAAATGCCTCTATGCTTAGGTCAATTGGATAAAGCACGTTTGTGAACCTATAATACTTGTGTGGATTGCTACACCCAATAAGTACTCTACCATGCCTTAGCAATAATGTCGTGGAATGGTACATTTGTGGTACGGTGCTCGGATTTTGTACTTCAAAACATGACCCGATTACAATGTCAGGTCTATAAAGAACTGGATTCAAAACAGCTTCACGGCCGATTTCCCAGCCTGCTGTCCCTGCGGTTCCACCGTTAATAATCAACACTTCACCATTTGGGAGCAATGTCATATGACCCATGACTCTAGCCAGTGGCATAGTCTCCACACAACCCACTCTGGATTCGGGTTAGTTATTTTGATCCGAGCACAAGTCCTTAAAGCTCCTACAAAAGTGTCATTCACTGCTTGGATATAAGACCCTTTGTGAGCTCCACCACATATCAAAACCTCGGTTTCCACAAGTTGAGCTTGTAAGTTCTTCAATGGCAGCAAAACCGCTGAACCGGTTCTCAGATAAGACCTCAGTTCCCCACAGGTATCTGAGGGTACATTTTAACAATGTTGTTGGTAACATAATCAAGCAATATATCTCGATTATTGGCAAAAATGAATAGGTTTCCATCGATGTTGAGGAAAGCAAATGGATATAGATTGTTTTCCACGTAAGGGTCATAGGTCTTGAGAAGGAATGGAAAATTGTACACGTTCTAAGTAGATTTAGTTTTGGGATAAAACTTGTAGTTGAATTGTCCTCGGTCGCCGATAATGATCTCTCGGCCATCTGGCAGAATGTCATTGGCTGAGTACCATCGCTGAACTGATAAACCGTACTTAATCTCATTCCAATCACAATCCGGACAGGACTCGAAAAATCTGACCCTACGTTCTCCGTCATTGTAACCACCAATCTGAACTAGACAATAGTCCGGCATTGTCAAGCCAGAGGAGAACCAGGCATTGGTTTGCACCATAAAAGGTCGAATGGAATTGTTAGAAACGTCGTATTTAGCTGAATATATGCTGCAGTTGAAATATGAGCGCAATTCAATGTCGTCGACGTCCAAGCGGCATTTCCCATCGGGGAGTGAGAGGTTGGATACCCCGAAGTCGATGCGGTCGAAAATAAAGACGTGATCAGTGTGGAGTAGTTGCATGTGCATTGCCAAAATGCCAATGCTCTCTCTTGCAGCAGTTGCCACTAGCCACCGACTGCTTCGCTTAGGAGGAAATGTGATGAGAAAAGGAAAGCAAGGACTAGAGTTGGATGCATTAATATTAGTTGCTAGCTTTTTTTTTGTGGTCTGTGCATTGGTGTTGAAATCTGAGCATATCTAGCTTTTTAAATTTAGGGAGCTAGAAAGCTACGAACAGTACTTCACAACAACTTCACGTGTGTTAGCCAAGTAGCCACCCTCAAATATAAGGGGTACAAGTAATAGTATAGAGATTTAAGAAATGTTGTCGAACCCACAAGGATTAGCTTTCTTTCACTAGCTAGGGTGTGAACCTAAGGAGAGCTAGAATATGCAAATGTACAATTACGAACCTAGAATCACAAGGAAATTTAGGCTCATGGTGAGTATGTTCAAAATGGAGTAGTGATTTGATTTTGGTTTTTGAATGTAGTTTTGATTTGAAATAACTAGATGCTCAAATGTAAATTAAATTACTCTAAACTAAACTAGTGATCAAATGGATGAAAGTTAGGATTTAGATTGTCTACCACTAACCTCCCTTGCAAGTATTAAACTATTAATGCATTTCAATATGAATGATGTTAAATTAATTAACCAATTTCTCTCCTTGCATCCTTCTCAGGTATAACAAGGGACATGCTCCTTTTGTAACATCAATCAACCCCTCTCGGGTGTAGTACTTAACTACTTAAGTGATGTATTTCAATCTGGTTAGGTATCTAGTGCATTACCCTAAGTGCATAAAGTTTTGAGGTGAAGAAATCATGCAAACCAACCAAGCTTATCTCTAAGTGATTGTAATTCACAACTCATACATGCACACGTAGTGTGCTTTCATGCTTTAACAATCAAAGGTTACCAATCTCTAAACATTATATCATGACATAACAAACACACATACTCAAAGTGGTAAAGTCTAAGTATATGCATTCAACTCTTGAACTAGCATGTAGGCTTGTTAAAGAAAATTGCATCACATCATATTATAACATCAATTTATACAAGATTGGCTAGGGCTTTCAACCTTAGCCCCAACAAAGTACTACTCACTCATAATTACATATACTAACTTCATAATCAAATTAAACACCAAAATATAATCTAGAGTAAAAGGGATAGAGTTAGTTTAGTGGTGTGTCGGATGGTCCACAAGCTCAAGTCTTGGTGGTGATGGTGGTGGTAGTGATTCCCTCTCCTTCTTGCTCTTGAAAACTTGATAATAAAAGATAGTGAAACTTGTATTATGTATTGTGTGAATAGGTGGAGTTGATGGAGAAAATGATGATAGAAAAGAGAGTGGAGAAATGATGTAGTAGTGGTGGTGTTAATGGAGGTAAAGGATAAGAAATGGTGGTGGTGATGGAGGAGATAGAGTAGTATGGATAATATGAGTATTATGAGTTTGGATTTTAGGAGGTGAAAATGAAGGTTTTGTGGAGGAGATGGAGAGAAAGAAGATGTAATGGTGTGGTATGGTGATGGTTTAGAGTGTAATGAATGGATGATTATATAGAGAAGAGAAAAATGAGTAAAATGATGATAATGGTAGTATGGAGGTAGAGTATAATAGTGGAAGTAATTATGAATATAGAAGTAATAATGATATATAATGGTAGTATGGAGGCAGAGTATGATGGTGACAGTAATGATGATAGTAGAAATAATGATTATAGTGGCAGTATGGAGATGGAGTATGATAGTATAAGTAATGATGATAGTGGAAGTAACGATGATGGTAGTAGTATGAAGGTGGAGTATGATAGTAGAAGTAATGAAGATAATGGACTTTTGGGTAATAAGGAGTAATTGGAACCAAAAGGTAATTTGGAATTTGGTTAAGATAGAATGATGGTAAATAAATGTAATTGAATAGATGCTATGGTACTCATCCTCCTTGCTCCTCCATGAATATGACCGAAAAATACATGGCATCACAGTGAGTGGTGGTGCACCGCTACTTGTGGTGGTTCGCCGGAATTTGAAATTTAACATTTTGCTCTACATTTGACCGTCATTCTTCCTAGCTCCAATTCTCCACTTCGATCAAAGCCAAAAATTGATGTTTTCTTCACTCTTGCAATATTCCTAGATAAATAAGAAAATGATTTAGTGAAAACTAAAATAGACTAAAAAACAAGTTAAATTTAACATTTACATAAATGCATATATATGTAAATTATGGTCTAACAACGTGCATGGCAGATTGGTAGGCCTCATATATAGGATCGAAAAGTTTTTGTTTACAAAAAAATCATCATTATTTTAAATTCGGATAGGATATCTGTCAGAGACAATTAGATACCATACGCGCGCCCGAGCTAGATAGCCTCTGAGTTACATCATTTCTTTGCTGGTCTGCACATGCTACAGTCTATAGATCAAAAATTATAGATTGACCTCCATCCCCTTGTGATTGATAGTTGCATGGCACTGAGAATACTGTGATGCTCATTTTCTATGTAACTAACCAAGTAACGCATGTTTATAAAGTTCGATATTCCGGACTTTGTTGTTTGTTTTGTTTCGTGACCGAATTGGGGAAAGTTAGTGAGTGATACAAACAATGATTCAGGTGGTTTAGCTAGTGGTCGAGAACGAATTGAGACTTTGATGGATAAAGGACAAAAGAAAGGCGACAAGGACTTCACCAGCTAGTGTTTTGCATAGAGATTTTATGTCTGAATATTCGATGAGCTAAGGCTAGCTGCTTGGAGATACAGGAGACGATTATGTTGACGTCTTGATGAAAATATCGTTTAACTGACCCAAAGAATAGAAATAAAGCGTTCTCCTTTCAAAAAGACAAAAAGAAAAAAGAAATGTTTTATTCTCAACAAAAAAAAAAACAACTTTCTTGTTTTGGAAACCCATTTACGTTCATATATATGCTGAGCCCATTATGGGGGCACAACCCAACCATGTACGAGTAAATTGAATAGCCCAGGCCAATATATGTGACACCTACCCAACCATGTTGGATTGTAATGAGACGGTCTACCAAACGTTCACTTGGAATCGCCCAGTCCAAAATATGTGACACCTACTGAACATATTCACCGTTAAACCGTCTCTAATAATGGTGTTAACCAAAGTGAAAGTTACCAAAATAAATATAGATTAACCAAATAAATTGGAAGCTCTTGCCCAAGACGTTTGCTAGCTTTAAGAATTTCAGACTAGGCTTCTTTCTTCTTCTTTTTTTGTTATATTTAAAGCTAATCAATCCCCAACTTCCTCACCTTATTTTCAAACTAACTAGTCTAAGACAATAATATTACCAAATTAAAATCTTGTTCAACTTCTTGGCGCATTTTATGTCATTGTTCAAGATATTCACATTCTATCAAGATAGTTTACTCAAATTTCTTTCTCGCACTTATTCAACTTTTTTTTTCTTTTTCTTCTCGCACTTATTCAACTTCTTAGCGCATTTATGTCATTGTTCAAGAAATTCACCTTCTATCAAGATAGTTTACTCAAATTTCTTTCTCGCATGTATTTAGAAAGCAGATTTTGTAGCAGATCAAATTACTTATCAGAGTCATTTGTGTTCTTCTGATAAGCGTTGGGTACATTCTCTTCCCGTGTAGCTGATAGATCAACAAGGGGAGCCGGGAGGGATGCCCGGGAATTTTTGTTTATAGTTTTCTTTGGTTTGTTTGTTTTAATATCGAAAAAGAAGAGTAGAATCTTGTCTCAACGTGAACTTGTGACGAAAAGCTAAGCTATTGCAGCCTTAAATAGCCAAACCTTAACCTAGTGTAGGGAACATTTAGATGTCACCTATTGGGGAAGATGGGAGGTGGTTTAATCGGGCAGTACTTTATGAAGGGCCCAAATGCTCACAGAGAGACCCGTGATCTTTTGGATCTTGATTGACAAGGCCTCAACTCGGGTTGTGCTTATTGTGAGTCAGTGACACACTAGAAGCCATCCTTCCCAGAACACCAACGCTCTATCTGCTTCCTTTTACTTTTCGAAATTGACAAATTAATCATGCATGTTCTCAAATGGCTGCAGTATTCTTTATTAACCATCTCCACTCTAAGAGCAAGTGCACCCGTAGTCAAGAAAAGGCAAAGTCGAGAAGTCAAGAATTCGACCAGTCAAGCTACTATTCACTGCCACTGGACATAGGTTTACACCCGTTGTTTTTCGTGTCCGGTCAACACTGTTCACGTAATTCACTGTTCATATTACTGTTCACGTAGTTCACCATTGGATTTAGCTGAGCACATTACTGTTCATATATTACTGTTCACTGTTTCTGTTCGCATTTACTGTTCACTGTTCATATTACTGTTCACATTGGAATCAAAATCACTTAAGAAGCCAACCCAGCGCTGCCAAGTGTCCTGCCTCTTTGCTTTTCTTCCTGACGTCACCCACGTTCCTCACAATATCAAGCTGGCAGCTCCATGACTTTGGGCAAGAAAAAAGTCACAGACTTGCCCTTTTTTTTTACCTCAGTCATGCAAAGCCAAGCTTTGCCCAGTCAAGCTTGGGCCGGTGGAAAGTTGTTTTCTGCAAAGCCCGGTCACCACGTCAAGATTCCTCCTTTTTGCCCGGGCAATCCACCACCGGTGGACTTGCTCTAATAAGCCAAATCCCCTCCCTCTATTATCTATCAGCTCTGGCAAATTGAAGACAGACTTATTTAGTTTCTTATTATTCACATGAATGTCATGTGTAGTGGTAACCAGCATACAGTAGCGTCACACTTGTCTAACAAATAAAACAGTTTTGTCTACCATATGACGAATGTAGTCCCAAAAAGACTCGAGTACATGGTTGTTTCCGGCGATAATATATTGTGAAGGATTCATCTTACGTATGTACAAAAGTGCAGGCATAATAGGAACTAGGAACTGGTTTATCCATGCCCATGCCACTTGAGGTTGAGGGGAGTATTTATTTCCTTTTGGACATACGTAATGATGCGTACACTTCGCGTAGAATAGAGAGCTGATCAAGTCGTAACAGTTTAGGGTGTTAACAAATTTTGAATGTGACATATTGATCAATAGGAGCCAAAACTGACTGGGAAAGTGACTCTTATTGCAGTCCTTAGCCTTCATCTTTCTAACAAATACTAATATCAGAGAAAAAAGTTACATTGGTTTTGATGGTGAGCCAGTTGTTCATGACTAATGAAATATTCAATGCAAAAAAAGGGAATTACGTACCCAAAAAGTTAATGCATGAACTAGGTCAAAAATTATGAAAACTATATATTTCACCATCGAAGAAGCTTCCCTGGACATGGACATATTCTTCTTTAACTGCGCTATCTATACGTGCACCATTTGGCATATATAATGTTTAGTTTTATAACAAGGTAAAATTATATGCATGTCGAGGATCTTTATTGATCGTCTATAAACTTATGCAACAACGACAATACCAGTTAATTTTGATGGTAAAAGAGAAGGAAAGTTAAAGTTAAACTAATAACATACATTAACGCTTCATACTGATTGCAATTTGTGATTAGCAACCTCTTACATCGTAGTTCTTTATGATTACATGTTCTACGAGCGTGGGTTTTTTAATTTATAAATTCAATACCCATTTAGTAATCAGTAGGTTATTCCTAAAGAACAATTCTTAAGTTCATTCACCTCCATTGTCGATTAAGGCATAATAACTTTATAGTTTTCAAATCCGACCATTCATGTTGTATAACGTAATACAAAGATTAACTCTGTAAAAAACCAATCAAATTGAAGACCTTTTAGTTATTCATTTTTATGAAATACATGGACGGTTAATCATAATAGTAGTAAGTGTTGTTAGAATCATCCATTTGTTTGATTTAATTAGATAATTAAACGATTTTTGATTCGATTGATTTTTTACAGAGATGATCTTTAAATGCTTATTTAAGATATGGACCGTTGGATTATAAATTTATTAAGTAAAAGTATGTTAATCGACAATGGGGATGAACCTAAGAATTGTTCATTTCTAAAGCGTATTTTCCGAATCCAAATTTGGAGTTGGTGTATGTGTCGCTAGTGCCAAGATAATGAACTATTGGTATAGTAAAACCTGCATGTATTATTTAAAAACCTCACGAAATCAATCAAGTTAGGGATAATAGTTATTCAGACGTATGTGTCTATATATATATATATATATATTTGATTTAGATCAAACCATGAAATTATTGACAAGAATTATGAAGGAAACGAATTAATCGTGCCGACTTTATTCAGATTCACGTGCAGTATACTGTATCCAAATCTTTGATACAGTTAATACAACTTGTAATTACTGTAAGAATCGAATAACTATATACGGTAGGTTTATGTCCCCCCATCTTTGTATTTTTTTATTAATAAAATAAGAATAGGGGGACGGGCGGTGGGTTCCCAGAGTGTGACAGTCCCTTCTCCTTCGGGATTGAGGGTGAAACTTGCTCCCTACATCATCTGCTTCCGATGAACTAATATCGCCTAATCATTTATTTGATTATATATATATATATATATATATATATATATATATATATATATATATATATATATATGCGATGACAAAAAACTGAGAAAGCAACTGTACCTATACCTATATCTCTTAATTAACTTGTACTAATATATTACTGGATCTTGACCCAGATACCGTCACTTGTAATCTGCTGATGAACCACATATACAAGATAATATCCGGACGGTGCAAGATTAACTGAAGCCGGCGTCGTAACCTGAACTTCAAACTTCGAGTTCCCCAATGCTCTAACATTCTCGGAAGCAAGAACCACTAGCCTCTGGTTCATCGAGAACGAATGCGTAGTAAACGAAGGTGACACCATTGTAACAGACACCGAGTTCAGTAATATTCTCCCAGTTATCGAAAATCGAACGGCTAGCTTCTGGCCGTAACCGACCGTAACTTTTGACTGAGGTGAATAGATGCTCGGACGTATACTTGCAAATTGCGAGTCCAAGTAATTAGGAGAGAATGCTTCTAGAGCAAGTTCGGTTGGAAAAAGCACGTTTGAGAACTCGTAACGAATATGAGGGTTACTACCTCCAACAAGCACTCTACCATCACGTAGCAGTATTGCAGTGGAATGGTACATGCGTGGTATGGTGCTCGGGTTTTGTTGCTCGAACCGTGACCCGACCGCATTATCGGGTTTGTAAACAACCGGATTCAGTACCGGGTTCCGCCCGAGCTCCCACCCGGCGGTACCTGATCCGGCACCGTTGATAATTAGAACGTCACCGTTGGCTAGTAACGTCATGTCACCCATGACTCTAGCTAGAGGCATGTTCTCCACTACCCACTGCGGCTTCGGATCGGTTATCTTGATCCGAGCGCATGTCTTCAATGCTGGCACGAAAGTCCCGCTTTCGGCTTTAACATAAGAGCCTTTGGGAGCTCCACCGCAAACCAGAACCTCAGCTGCCACAGCCTGACCTTTTGAAGTCTTGAGAGGTAGCAACACCGCTGAACCGCTGCTCGGATACGACCTTGGGTCTCCACCGGGTATTGTGGGGTACGTCTTCACTGTTTTACCAGCAACATAGTCGAATAATATAGCTCTATTGTTGGCAAAGATAAAAAGATTGCCGTCAAGGTTGAGAAAGACAAAAGGGTAGAGATTGTTCTCTATGGCGCTGCCGTCACTTGTCTCAGCAAGAAAAGGTAAACTGTGCGCTTTCATTGAACCTCCACTTTTGGGGTAAAACTCGTAGTTGAACTCCCCCCGTCCGCCGATGATTATCTGCCGACCATCTGGCAGAATATGATTGGTGGCATACCATCTCCGGTTGACTAACCCGAACTCGATTTCTTTCCAGTCACAAGTAGGACAAGGGTCAAAAACCCTCACCCGTCTCTCTCCGTCGTTGAAACCTCCCGTCTGGACTAGACTTCCGCTGGGATTTACTGACCCCGAAGAGCACCACACGTCGGAGTACACAAACAGAGGACGGATTTTGTTGGACGCCACGTCGTACTCGGCGGAGTGGGCCGTGCAGTCGACTTTAAGCGCCGTGTCGTTGGGGTTGTTGCGGCAGACGCCGTTGGGGAGAGGGAGGTTGGATTTTCCGAAGTCGGTGCGGTCGAACATGACGACACGGTCGTTGTGGAGCAGCTGCATGTGCATGGCGGAAATGCCGACGCTTTTCACAAGCAGCTGCCATTTGCCGCCGGCGGAGTGGGTCAGGGGGAATAGAAAAGTGGATATGAAGAGGAATGAGAGAATGAGATGGGAAGTTGGGCACGTCTTCATAATGGGGGGATCCGATTTGTTTCTCTACTTGGCTTGTTCGTGTCAGTTCTGGTCTGTTGTTGGTCTCAGAATGATTGGTCTATCTGTGAAGCTTTGCTGCTATCTAGTATATATGCCTTGCGGTCTGTCGCCTTTATATAGTAGTCAGCTTGTGATCCGGGAGAGACGATTACAGAGAGAGAAAGGTCAAGCCACGGCCCACATGCATGCATGTAAACATGTGGGACCAAATTGGTAAAAACGACAGACCGCGCGTTGTTTTGTATCGGTTTGAAAATATAATGACCTACCGGATTTTTCAACTGTTGATTTATATTTCACCGAATTAAGAATAGAATATTAGTTGCAATTTGAATAGAGTATTTCTCGACAGAAATAACTATCTATAATATATTGTAATTAATTTTTATGACACCTATATGTATTCTTTAGACCATCTCCAATGGAGTGGTTATTTGCCACGTGGAATACCCAACGGTAACAAATAAAAGAAGAATTCACTCCAGCAGATATGTCAAATTCTACGTGGATTTGACATTCCAATTCTTATTGTCAAAATTGACAGACTCAAACTCTTCTGTCTTTTTTATTTTATTCTTTCTCTCTCCTTCTCCCTCATTCTCTCTCTCTCTCTCTCTCTCTCTATTCGCACCGAGAACCAGACCAAAGAAAAACTTCTCGTGTGATCTGCAAGGCTAAGTTCAGCCTTCAAATGCAATGACCACTTGCAATCCCAGTGCTTTACAGTGAGAAATTATAACAAACACAATAAGCTCTTTGTTCTTAGAAAACCCATGCCAAGTCAAATTTCCCCAATCTCAATAAGCTTCTTAACTTGTACAATACATTCAAGTTTCGAAAACCCAGTTCTTTGCAGCTGCTCAAACCAGCTCTTTGACCAAATTGCTCAAACCCAAGCAAATACAATCGGATCCAATACAATCACCACTTACAACAACTATCTTAGAACACCCAGATTCATCATTCAGATCCTAGCAGGAAAAAAGCAATCAATCTCAATGAGAGTACGTATAAGAATAGTTCATCCCAGTAGAACTCTGTTCATGGTTGTGCATATATGGATAGAAAGGGCAAGATAGAAATTTAGACAGAAGAGTAGAAAAAGGAGGAGATAAAGAAGAGAACTAGAAGGAGAATAAGATAGAGGAAGATGACGGGATGATGAAAGAAAAGGGAAGGAAGAATGAGGAAGAAAGTAGAAACAAAATGGGATATGCCGATCTGTGGATGAGGATAGAAAAGGAGAACAAGCAGATAGAGAAGCAAGAGAAAAACCTCTCTTGATTTTTCTTATATAATATACTCTTGAAAAATAATAAAATAATATTTAAATTTGACATATCTACTAGAGTAAAATTTTGTTAAAATGACATTTGACATATCATCCTTCAATTCAAATTTGACACAAGCATTTTAACATTGTCATTGGAGATGCTCTTAGTATTCACAGTGTTGAAATTCCAAAGTCAGAACAATTAGATTAGTTCATTATAATAAGGACTAATATATATATATATATATATATATATTACTGGTCACTCCCTGAGTCCCTGTACTTTTAGGGTGTCGACAGTTCAGTCCCTACTATCCTAATTTTAACAAATTACTTCTCAGACAATCAAATCTCACACAATGTGGTCCAAAATGACTATTTTTCCTCTCTCTCTCTCTCTCATTTTGCACATTTCAAACCAAGACATAAACACCCATTCTGCACATGCAAACAACATCGCAGTATCGCATAGCCAACCCAACTCCTCATCTTTCAAAGATTAACATCCGATTATCACCAAGTACAAAACTTTGATTCAAGGTCGGGATTATACCTAACCACGTGGTGTGGTGTGTTGGTCGAGCTGCCTAGACTGGAATCCCCAGGTCTAGAGTTCGAATCTCAGCTCCATCCCGTGGCCAGCAGATTTGAGGGACCTGGGTTAGTTAAAACACCCAATGGTTCGTGCGTCTGCGGTGCAGTGATTAGTCTGGCTATGCTGGGATACACTGCATGGGTGTGTGTGTTGGTTCTATTGACGTCTTCCACTCAAAAAAAAAAAAAAAAAAAAAAGGTCGGGATTATACCTTTGTAAATCGGAAATCAACTTCAATTGACCCAAACTCAGTTCCTAGAACTCACTGTCGAAACGGGGATGGTGATGAACTAATGATTTTCACACGCCAGTACCTCGACAAACTTCTCGATTGTTGACCTATAAATGCAGCTGAGCAAGAGACGGAGCCTAGAAAGGCTGGAGAGGTCACCGGCGTCGAAGAACACGGCGGAGCCGTAGCTACCCAAAAACGTAAACCATCAAAACTAGATCCAATTTGAAAACTAATTATACAGACTTGAAGATTATGACGAGAGGAGTGAGTTTCATATCAAATGCAGCTTAATCAGTCGCCGGAAAAACCATAAAACCGCTGGAGCAGTCGTTGTTTCTCGCCGTCGATTCTCTCTCCAAACTTAATGATTTGACTAACGGAGACCGGAGATGTGACAGCGACGACGAGGTAGAGGTATTGGTGCCGGTGCGCTGGTCGGAGATCGTTGGAGAACGCAGTTCCGATCTGACCCAGTCGTGGGTCGTCGGTTTTTCCTTTCTCAGTCTGAAAGAGCTCGAGGCTGCTGGAATGATCGATCTGGATCATCTGGAATTTCAGATTTAATCGACGCCATCTTTCTAAGCAGAGAAAGAGACAAAGAGAGAGATTGAGGATCTGGCCAGATCGTGAGAGAGAGGAGAGGGAAAAAAAAGTGAGGGGTAAAATAGTCATTTTGGACCACATTGTGTGATATTTGATTGTTTGAGGAGTAACGTGTTAAAATTAGGATAGTAGGGACTGAATTGTCGACACTCTAAAAGTACAGGGAGTGATAAGTAATTTCCCCATATATATATATAGTCTTTCTATGCTAAGGACCTCATTAGGTTTTAAAATCTAAGAATTTTCTTGAATAGACTCACTTTTCGATCGCATATCTACATCTCAACCATTCAGTTTTTAGGTCCTAATGTATAGATCACTTCTGCAAATTTTCAGCCAAATTGAAGATCGTTAAGGTATCGCACTAGATTAAATCAATCAACGAACCAAATCTGTCCAACTTGAACCGTTCGTGTTCATAATTGTAAATTGCAGTTTTGAATGCCTGAATGATTATCAATTTAACTGAAAATTTGCAGAGATGATCTACTCATATATACCTAAAAATTGAACGATCGAGATGTGGATATGCGATTGAAAAGTGATCGAGAGCTATTTCTAGACGAAGGATCAAGTAGTTCTATACCTCCACATGTGGACCGTACCTCAGCGACTTAACATATCTTCATGCAAAATTGCAAACTCTGAAAAGCTTTCTGAAACTCGCTTGAACGCACGTGTAAGAAAGAGGCTAGCTTCAGCTGAAACACTCAGCCTATCTAGCTCGAATATGAATCTCAATCATTTGTTTTTTTCCTCTCAGTCGTTATCCTTCTATTGGTTAGGCGGTGAAGCTTTTACTTCTTCAACTTCTCGATCTAATGGCGCCTTTAGAGATGTTTCTGTGCGTATGTTATTAGCGATTGCATTTTGTGGGTAATCATGGATTATTCTTGTGTCTTAATTGATTTCGATCTTAATGCATATTTTAATGGTATAATATGGACTTTTGGACCAGATATATTCCTCTGCTATTGCTCTTTTTTTATATTGGATGTGTTTATTTGTCTACTTGATTTAAGAATGTTAAACCTGACTTTCCGGCATGGCAGGTCCTCCACCCACGCCGGAACTACATGGTGAGATAGATTGATTAGGTGAAGACCCCACCCGAGTTGATCGAGGAATTAAGACGTCGCGGTTTGGGTACCCGAAGAGTCTCCTTGAGCTTATCAGTGAACAGGAAATCACTCTTATTTGTTGGATGCAAACGTTGATGAAGATAGTATTCAAGCAGCGCATGCTTTAGCTAAAAACACGCTTTTGTTTCCTGCATTTTAAGTTTGGGTAGAGGAAGGGCCACAATGGCTCTCCGATGTACTTCAAAATGATGTATCTATCTGATTTATTATCAATAAAAGTTCTCTTCTCAAAAAAAAAAAAAAAAAACTAAGTAATCGTTAGGTCACACCAATAGTCTGTCGGGTAGTTCCTTGAGCCCAAGATTCCCTACCCTAGCCTACAAAAATGGGGATGAATGCAATTGATTTATTAGAACATATTTAAGTCGAGAAAATCTTATAATCTAGCAATGTGGTTAAGGTTCCAATTCCACGTATAAACACTTGCGGTTAGAGTTTTTATTTGTCGATCTGTATGTATACGTTTGTGATTAGGATTTTTAATTCCACAAACAAATTCATGTGATTAGGGTTTTTAATTGTTTGTGTCTATAGGTATGAAATTAGGGTTTTTAATTCCGTGGATAGACATCTGTAGCGGATTTTTAATTGACTGCACGTATATGCCTATATGATTAATTAGGAGACAGTTATAGTTATGGTTTTTAATTGTCTGCGCATGTACGTCGTTGCTCGTTAAGATTTTCAATTCCTCTTTACCTAACTCATTTACTTTATATCTTACACTCTTACACCATTGTGACTAATCACAAAATGTATAAAGTTTCACAATGTCAAGTGTTAATTAAGGAAGACGTGTTTGTTACTCAAATGATTTATGAGAATTTCTGAAGGGGATGTAAGACAAATAGCAGACGACAGGAATTAACTTGGGATATATTAAAAAAAGTACGTACTTAGGATATATTCAAAAAGTACGTATTCATTCTTAAGAAAATTAATGATTCAATCAAGTAGTTTGCTGCCCATGGCATCACTACTAATTAACAGAATCAAAAACGACTTCGAAGCCGACTCAATACAACATGCACTAATCACAAACTAGTTTAATTGCATACACCACGCCTCAAGTTTGAATTAATGCTTTAATTAGTTGCTTAATATGTTAGGCATCTGTGGCTGTCATATTCTAAAGCCTCGAGCTTGGTTTTGCTCAAGCAGTTGTGCACCCTGGCCTCATTTCTGTTTGCCCATTTTGGCAAAGAAAGCTTATTGCTTGTCTACGAAGGGATCAGAATTGCTTGGAGACCGTTTATATTATGCAAAGATGAATAATGCATGTCAGTTCAATTTACATCCCTTTCGGCGCTGACGAACTGGTAAGAAAAACAGATTCTACACCAACGGGCGGTTTAGGTCTTCTTTGACAAAGCATTTGCGATTAGTACGTAAAGCATATATACTAGATCCATCTTAGGGTTTGATTATGGAGAGTTCCAAGATTAATCTTCAGATCCAAGACTAATTAGGGTTTAATTATGGGGATAATAGAAGTACACACAAGATTAATGCAAATTAACTATTTAATCAAAAATCTAACAGATGAGACTAAGGCGTGCTTAATCCATAGTCAATATTATATTTAGTATTACACGAAGTCTTCATGTTTCAGGAGGCTGAATCAGTGTGTTCGATCTTTGATCTTGTAGGTGAGTCACATCAATATTTCGAATCAGTTTCCAATTTGTATCTTTTTTTCTTTTTTCTTTCTGATCTTATTCTTGTAATCATGAACAGTCGATCTGGCTAATTATGTCAACTTTTTGAGGCATGAAAATAAAACTTGCACGTCTTCTGGATATTATATACAGTATATATAACTCTTCTTGTCAATTTTAATACAGTAAATATATGGGATTATTATACACATGCATATTATTTGTTGATAGACGATCTATGACATTATTAATCCATGACTTCGATCGTCTCGTTATTCTTGTTTGATGACCTCATCTCTAGCTACCTCTTTTAATTTTTTGCTAATCATTGTTCTTGTTGGTGTTGTAGTATTCTAAACCATATGTGCAAGTCAAAACATGTGATTCATGAACCTAGAAGCCCTTGGACACTTGATCATTATTTGGATGAGGAAAATACAAACCAATGTTGAAAGTTTGAAACGAAATAGCTACGTAGTACTGCAGAAACTAATATGTACTTTTATATTCAAGGACCAAGAAACGTTTGGTACGTACAGTTCTTAATTTCAAATATAGATGCAACACGTTTCCTAGATGATAAAGCTTATCTTTCTACTCAATTCAATTTGATCAAGTTATTATATAACATCTAGATCAAGTGCATCATTTTCACAAAATGTACAAGTTAACAATTTTCCATAAAACCAAAAGAAATTAAGAAATAAAGAAAAATCGGCTTTTTTATATTCTCTTTGTTTAGGTGTTCCGCTTGGTTCTCTTTACTTTTCGCTTTGAAAAGTTGGTGCTTCAGGAGGATTAGTATGTTTTAGGGATTAGCTAGAACTAGAATTGGTTAGGTATGCACAATATTTCCGCCCAACCATTGAATGCCCGACTTGATAAGGAAATTAAGAATATAATTATTATTTGTTGGATGATTATCATCTTATCTTTAGCTCCAGCGTATCTTATTTGAATTCTGCATGGATGTGCATGACTTGGTCAATTGGTGTTTGTTTGAAAGTTGTCATGTGTTGGAGTAAAGGCTTTTTGTCATAGTACATTAAAATATATTGAAACCACCTATGACTGATTAAAGCAGAAGTAATCGCTTGGTTAGAATCATAATCAATCATTTACTTCTTAATCAAAATAGACTTAAAGTTGAATTAAGTAAGGAAAAACGTACATGAGTGTTCTTAATCTCGCAAAAGATACATGAATTAAGACTACCAATAAGCTAAATTGCGATCATACTAAAAATCGAGAAATGTTATTGACACTATTCCGCACTTTTCATACTGTTGATCTCACACAATAATACTCCAGCGTGTGTAGAAAAGCTCTTCTCCATGCCAATCTCGTGTCGTAAAACCTTGTGAAAACAAACAAATAAAGAACTACCAATGAACATCATAATGCTTGGAAGCAAAACGATTGAAAATGATCCAAGGTTTAAAATTACTTGTACTTCATAAGTTTCTTCTCTTTTGGCCCACGAAGACAAAGTAGGGGTTTTCAATCATAATCTGAAAGCTATGGCTGGAAGCCTAGAAGAATCATATAAGAGGAGCACATGGGAATGAGAAGGACTAGCAAATCAACCCCACTAACATCAATGCAATTTGTAGAAGTACCCAATCTGATAGCGAGGAAAGCAAATGGATATAGATTGTTTTCCACATAAGGGTCATAGGTCTCGAGAAGGAAAATTGTACACGTTCTGAGTAGATTCAGTTTTGGGATAGAACTCGTAGTTGAACTGTCCCCGGCCGCCGATAATGATCTCTCGGCCATCTGGCAGAATGTGATTGGTTGACTACCATCGCGGAGCGGCTAAACCGTACTCAATCTCATGACCATCACAATTCGGACAAGACTCGAAAAACCTGACCCTACGTTCTCCGTCATTATAACCACCAGTCTGGACTAGACGACCGTCCGGCATTGCTGAGTCAGAGGAGCACCAGACATCAGTTTGCACCATAAGACGTCGAATGGAATTGTTGGCAACGTCGTTTTCAGCTGAATGTGTGCTGCAGTCGATTATGAGCGCAGTGTCATCGGGGTCGAAGCGACATTTCCCATCGGGGAGTGAGAGGTTGGATACGCCGAAGTCGGTGCGGTCGAAAATGACGACGTGGTCAGTGTGGAGTAGTTGCATGTGCATTGCCGAAATGCTAATGCTCTCTTGCAGCAGTTGCCATTGGCCACCGGCTGCTTCGCTCAGAAGGAAATGTGATGAGAAAAGGAAAGCAAGGACTAGTGTTGGCTGGATTATTAGTTGCTTGTTTTGTGTGGTCTGTGGATTGGTCTCTAAAGCTGAGCATATCTAGCTCTTTAAATCCAGGGAGAGAGCTACGAACAGTACTTCACAACCACTTTACGTGCATGGCAGATTGGCAGGCCGCATAGGATCGATCGAAAGGTTTTTGGTTACCAAAAATCACCATTGTTTTAAATTCGGATCTAATATCTGCCAGAGACAATTAGATTTCATACGCGCGGCGGGCTAGATAGCCTATGAGTTACATCATTTCTTTGCTGGTCTGCACATACTATAGTTTATAGATCAGAAATTATAGATCGACCTCCCTCCCCATGTGATTGATAATTTGATAGTTGCATGGCACTGATAATACTTTGTTGCTCATTTTCTATGTAACTAACATAGTAACGCATGTTCATAAAGTTCGATCTTCCGGACTTTGTTTTTTGTTTTGTTTTGTGATAGAATTAGGGAGAGGCAAGTGAGTGATACAAAGAATCATTCAGGTGGTTTACCTAGTGGTCGACAATGAATCGAGATTGTGATGGATAGAGGACAGAAGAAAGGCGACAAGGACTTCACCAGCTTGTATTTTGCAGGGAGATTTTATGTTTGAATGTACAATGAGCTAGGGCTAGCTGCTTGGAGATACAAGAGACGATTCTGTTGACGTCTTGATGAAGAAGGTGGTCTCACGGACCCCAAAGAATAGAAAGAAAGCCTTCTTGTTTTGGAAACCCATAGGCCTTGTTTGGTTCACAGAAAGGAAAGTAATTCATTTGTCTTTCCCATGGGAAGGGAAATGAAATTTCTCAACAACTTTCCATTCCGATGTTTGGTAACGTAAGAAAAGTTATTAGGAAAGTTGTTAAAAAGTTTGTAAATAATGTAATAAAATAATATATTGTGAGTAATAAATGCAATGAAAGAATGGAGGAAAGTGATTCCTTTGAGATTTGGAAGGAACCACTTTCCCCCTTATTTTCCCTTCCGTCAGGAAACGATTTCCTTTCCTTTTGCATCCCAAACGTAGGAAATGAAAAAGTTTCATTTCGTGAAGCTTTCTTTCCGCGAACCAAACGTGGCCATATATGTTCATATACTTAGCCCATTATGAGGGCACGACCCAACCATGTATGAGTAAATTGAATAGTCCAGTCCAAAATATGTGACACCTACCCAAGTACCCAACCATGTTGGATTGTCATGAGAAGCCCTTGCTATCTTTTTTTTTTTTTTTGAGAAAACATATTGGCTATCTTTGAATACTTATTCTATTCACCGTTGGACCGTCTATCCCTCTAATAATGGTGTTAACCAAAGTGAAAGTTACCAAAGTAAATATAGATTAACCAACTAAATTGGAAACTCTTGTCCAAGACGTTTGCTAGCTTTAAGAATTTCAGACTAGGCTTCTTTCTTCTTCTTCTTTTGGTTATATTTAGTCCTAATCAATTCCCAACCTCCTCACCATTACTTTCAAACTAACTAGTATGAGACGATAATATTACCAAAGTAGAATCTTGTTCAACTCTTGGCGCATTCATGCCATTGTTCAAGATATAGTTTGCTCAAATTTCCTTCTCCCATGTATTTAGAGAAATAAATTTTGTAATAGATCACATTGCTTCTCCGAGTCATTTGTATTCTTTGATAGGTGTTGGGTTTATTTTCTGTCTCTGTAGCTGATAGATCGATCGAAACAGCCGGGAGGGATGCCCCGGAAATTTTTTTTTGTAATTCTCTTTGTTTGTTTGTCTGTTTTAATATCGAAAAAGAAGAGTAGAATCCTGTCTCAACGTGAACTTGTGACGAAAAGCTAAGCTATTGCAGCCTTAAATAGCCAAACCTTAATCAAGTAGGGAACATTTAGATGTCACCTATTGGGGAAAATGGGAGGTGCTTAATCGGGTACTGTAAAGCACGAGGAAGTAGGAAGGGGTTAACCTGGCCCAAATTCTCACACAGACCCGTGATCTTTTGGATCTTGATTGACAAGGCCTCAACTCAAACAGCACAACCCGTGAGTCCGTGACACACTAGAAGCCATCCCACCCAGCACACCAAACTATCTCTATCTGCTCCCTTTTAGTTTTCGTAATGGAGTAATTGACAAATTAATCATGCATGTTATAAAACGGCTGCACTATTCTTTATTAACCATCTCCACTCTAATAAGCCAAATCCCCTCCGTCTATTATCCATCAGCTCTGGAAAATTGAAGACAGACTTAATTAGTTTATTATTATTCACATGAATGTCATAAAGACATAAATTAAAAATTATTAAAAATTTATTCTTTTGAGTTATCGGATAAATGTACATAAACTGGCTCCGAGTATTAGCAGATAAGTTTCATGTAGCGGTAACCAGTGTACGGCAGCGTCACACTTGTCCACTAACAATTGAAACAGTTTTGTCTACCATATGGTGAATTAGTCCGAAAAAGACTCGAGTACATGGTTTTTTCCGGTGATAATATCTTGTGAAGGATTCATGGTACGTATGTACAAAAGTGCAGGAATAATAGTAAATAGGAACTGGTTTTTCCATGTGAACAAAGAAGCCACTTGAGGTTGAAGGGATAATATTTATTTCCTCTTGGACATACGTAATGATGCGTACACTTCGCGTAGAATAGAGCTGATCAAGTCGTAATAGTTTTTTTTTTTTTAGATTAAAGTCGTAATAGTTTTGGGTGTACACAAATTTTGAATGTGACATAATGATCAATAGGAGCCAAACCTGACTGGGAAAGTGACTCTTATTGCAGTCCTTAGCCTTCATCTTCCTAACAAATACTAGACGGCCAAAATATCAGAGAAAAAAGTTACATTAATTTTGACGGTGAGCCAATTGTTCATGACAAATGAAATATTCAATGCAAAAAAAGGGAATTACCCAAAAAGTTGAAGCTAGTAAAACGCATGAAGTAGGTCAAAATTAATGAAAACTATATATTTCACTATCGAAGAAGCTTCCTTGGTCATGAACAAATTCTTCTTTAACTGCGCTATCTATACGTGCACCATTTGGCATATATAAAGTTTACTTCTATAACAAGGTCAAAGAGTGAAAATTATATGTCAAGGATCTTGATTGATCGTCTATAAACTTATGTAACAACGATAATATCAGTTAATTTTGATGGAAAAAGAGAAAGAAAGTTAAACTAATAACGAACAACACTAACACTTGATACTGATTGCATTTTGTGATTAGCAACCTCTTACATCGCAGTTTTTTTACTATGCTTACATGTACGTTCTACGAGCGTAGGCTTTTTAATTTATAATTCAATACCCATTAAGTAATCCGTAGGTTATTTCTAAGTCGGATCCAAATTTGGAGTTGGCGTATGTGTTGCTAGTGCCAAGATCGACAGTATTGAATTATTGGTATAGTAAAACTTGCATGCATCTCACGAAATCATTGAAGTTATTCAGACGTGCGTGTCTACATATATATTTGATTTAGATCAAACCAGGAAATTATTGACAGAATTGTGAAGGAAACGAATTAATCCTGCCGACTTTATTCAGATTCATGTGCTTTATACTGTATCCAAATCTTTGATACAGTTAATACAACTTGTAATTACTGTAAGAATCGAATAACTATATACTGTATACGATGACAAAAAACTGCGAAAGCAACTGTACCTACACGTACCTATATCTCTTAACTTAAAAGTAATATATTACTGGATCTTGACCCAAATACCCTCACTTGGAATCTGCTGATGAACCACATATACAAGATAATATCCGGACGGTGCAAGATTACCGGAAGCCGGCGTCGTAACCTGAACTTCAAACTTCAAGTTCCCCACTGCTCTAACATTCTCGGAAGCAAGAACCACTAGCCTCTGGTTCATCGAGAACGAATGCGTAGTAAATGAAGGTGACACCATCGTAACATACACCGAATTCAGTTGTATTCTCCCCGTTATCGAAATTTGAACGGCTAGCTTCTGTCCATAACCAACCGTAACTTGTGACTGAGGTGAATAGATGCTCGGACGTATACTTGCGAATTGCGAGTCCAAGTAATTAGGAGAGAATGCTTCTAAGGCAAGTTCGGTTGGGAAAAGCACGTTTGTGAACTCGTAACGAATATGAGGGTTACTACCTCCAACAAGCACTCTACCATCACGTAGCAGTACTGCAGTGGAATGGTACATGCGTGGTATGGTGCTCGGGTTTTGTTGCTCGAACCGTGACCCGACCGCATTATCGGGCTTGTAAGCAACCGGGTTCAGTACCGGGTTCCGCCCGAGCTCCCACCCCGCGGTACCTGATCCGGCACCGTTGATAATTAAAACGTCACCGTTGGCTAGTAACGTCATGTCACCCATGACTCTAGCTAGAGGCATGTTTTCCACAACCCACTGCGGGTTCGGGTCGGTTATCTTGATCCGAGCGCATGTCTTCAATGCTGGCACAAAAGTCCCACTTTCGGCCTTAACATAAGACCCTTTGGGAGCTCCACCGCAAACCAGAACCTCAGCTGCCACAGCCTGACCTTTTGAAGTCTTGAGAGGTAGCAACACCGCTGAACCGCTGCTCGGATACGACCTTGGGTCCCCACCGGGTATTGTGGGGTACGTCTTCACTATTTTACCAGCAACATAGTCGTACAATATAGCTCTATTGTTGGCAAAGATAAAAAGATTGCCGTCAAGGTTGAGAAAGACAAAAGGGTAGAGATTGTTCTCTATGGCGTTGCCGTCACTTGTCTCAACAAGAAAAGGTAGACTGTGCGCGTTCATTGAGCCTCCACTTTTGGGATAAAACTCGTAGTTGAACTGCCGCCGTCCGCCGATGATTATCTGCCGACCATCTGGCAGAATATGATTGGTGGCATACCATCTCCGGTTGACTAACCCGAACTCGATTTCTTTCCAGTCACAAGTAGGACAAGGGTCAAAAACCCTCACCCGTCTCTCTCCGTCGTTGAAACCTCCCGTCTGGACTAGACTTCCGCTGGGGTTTACTGACCCCGAAGAGCACCACACGTCGGAGTACACAAACAGAGGACGGATTTTGTTGGACGCCACGTCGTACTCGGCGGAGTGGGCCGTGCAGTCGACTTTAAGCGCCGTGTCGTTGGGGTTGTTGCGGCAGACGCCGTTGGGGAGGGGGAGGTTGGATTTTCCGAAGTCGGTGCGGTCGAACATGACGACACGGTCGTTGTGGAGCAGCTGCATGTGCATGGCGGAAATGCCGACGCTTTTCACAAGCAGCTGCCATTTGCCGCCGGCGGCGTGGGTCAGAGGGAAGAGAAAAGTGGATATGAAGAGGAATGAGAGAATGAGATGGGAAGTTGGGCACGCCTTCATAACGGGGGGTTCCGATTTGATTCTCTATTTGGCTTGTTCGTGTTTTGGTCTGTTATTGGTCTCAGAATAATTGATCCATCTGTGAAGCTTTGCTGCTCTGCTTTGCTGTGTGTCTGAGATTGTCGCCTTTATATAGTAGTGAGCTTGTGATCTGGAAGAGACGATTACACAGAGAGACAGATAGAGCCACCGCCCACATGCATATATGTAAACGTGTGGGACCGGATTGATGAAAACGACAGACCGTTGTTTTGTATCGGTTTGAAAATATAATGACCTTGTTCTGGGTTTGTAAATGCAAATATAAATTCTCAGTAGGAATGCTAGCTAGCCTTAGCTGCTTTATATTCCATCATCTGTTTTGTTTTTATTTTTTCTTTAACTGGTGATGATATTTATTTCGTTTTTTTTCTGGTTGGTAAATGTGGAAATGGTCATTACTATTGATTCTTGAATGATCGAGTGCATTGATAATAACTCGTTTTCCGGCAACGGTCAAAGAAAGTTAAGAAACTGAAACGGACAAAACAGTGAGCTAGTGCTAGCTGTATAATATTTCCTTTACACGTACGCGTCTGGATTACTTGATGTTCATTTTAGTTTCTTTTGCTTTAGCTTAAGCTGCAAGGCTGGGTTGAAAGGAGAGACGGGACTCGTTTGACATTGTTGTTTTGGGAAGGGCCTTTTTTTGATTGATCACACTCGCTCTTAGAGTTTTCTTTTCGTCCTTTTTGATTATCCGAATTTCTTTCTGTCCATTTTTTTTTTTTTTTGCCTTTTACTTTGTTCATGATCTTTTCATCCTTAACATTGACGACTTATTATGTTGTAATTTGTAAATAACATAGAGTTTACAATAGAATGGATGGATAAACACACGTTTTTGATCGACTAATTGGACTTTTTTCTTTTCTTTTCACGAATTAAGAATATTCACGAGCTGATTCGTTTTATGAATTTAAAAATATGTGATGTTGGATTTTTCAACTATTAAATCTATTTTTCATCGAATTAAAAATAGAGTGTTAGATTCCTTAATTTGAATTGAGTACATATTTCTCCGACAAAAATAACTTTCTATAATATGTTGCAACTAATTTTTATGACACCTGTAGATGTTTGGTATTATCGAGTGTTGAAACTCCAAAGTCAGAGTAATTAGATTAGCCATTGAATTTTGTTGGTAATCATGCATTATTCTTGTGTGTCTTAATTGATTTCGATCTTAATGCATATTTTTATGGTATAATATGGACTTTTGGACCTGAATATTCCTCTGCTATTGCTCTCTTTTTATATTGGATGTGTTTTGTCTACTTGATTTAAGAATGTTGAACCTAACTAACTAATCGTTAGGTCACACCAATAGTCTGTCGAGTAGTTCCTTGAGCCCAAGATTCCCAACCCTAGCCTACAAAAAGGGGGATTGAATGCAATTGATTTATTAGAACATATTTAAGTCGAGAAAATCTAATAATCTAGCAATGTGGTTAAGGTTCCAATTCCATGTATTAACACCTGCGCGCAGTTAGAGTTGTTAGTTGTCTGTGTGTATACGTTTGTGATTAGGATTTTGAATTCCACAAATAAGTACATGTGATCAGGGTTTTTAATTGTTTGTGTAAAGGTATGAAATTAGGGTTTTCAATCCTGTGCATCGACACCTGTAGGGAATTTTTAATTGTCTGCGCATATGTGTTTATAAGATTAATTATGAGACACTTATAGTTATGATTTTTAATTGTTTGCGCGTGTGTGTTGTTGCTCATAAGGGCTTTGCAATTTCTCTTTACCTAACTCAGTTACTATATATCTTACAATCTTACACCATTGTGACTAATCACAAAATGTTTAAAGTTTCACAAAGTCAAGTGTTAATTAAGGAAGATGTGTTTATTACTCATTTGATTCATGAGAATTTCTGAAGGGGATGTAAGACAAATAGCAGACGACAAGAATATATTCAAAAAGGACGTATTCATTCTTAAGAAAACTAATCAAGTAGTTTGCTGACCCATCACTACTAATTAACGGAGTCAAAAACGACTTCGAAGCTGACTCATTACAACATGCATTAATCACAAACTAGTTTTATTGTCATTTCCATACACCACGCCACAAGTTTGATTACCTTAATTAATTAGTTGCTTAATATGTTAGGCATCTGTGGCTGTCATATTCCAAAGCCTCGAGCTTGGTTTTACTCAAGCAGTTGGGGCACCCTGGCCTCATTTATGTTTGCCCATTCTGGCAAATAAAGCTTATTGCTTGTCTACGAAGGGATCAGAATTGCTTGGAGATCGTTTATATTATGCAAAAAGATGAACAATGCATGTTAGTTCAATTTACGTCCCTTTCGGCGCTGACGAACTGGAAAGAAAAACAGATGGAAAAAAATTTCAGTTTACTACCCTGTGGTTTGCACTCAACATCATATTAGTCTCTGTTCTTTTAATTTGATCAGCAACACTCCCATGCTTTCAATTTCAATCAGCCGTGCCCAAATTTTTCCGAGACATCCAAATCAGACGTTAAGTGGTGAGCTGGCAGCGACAAAGTCAGCGAGTGGGCCCACATAAAGGGGTAAACTCGACATTAATTTCCACCCAAACTAAAAGCAAAAACAAAAACAAAAAAACCCAAATTCTTGAAACTTGTGGGTAGAAGTTTTGTTTGATCTGGCGTTGGAAACTTGTTTTGTCTGGTTGTGAAATTCTTTTTTCTTCTCTGAGCTATGCAATTGTTCCTAGAAGGTTTGTATTGAATCAAAGAAGAATTGGTATTGAATCAAAGAAGAATTAATGATACAAACAAAAAGGAAAAGGAGGAAGACGAAGATGAAGGAGACAATGACAGAAAGAAGAATTGTTCGGAGAGAGAGAGAGGAAGAGAGAAGAAGTAGAAGAATTTTTTTTTTTAATCAGGAAGAAGAAGAATTATTTGAATGGAAATATAAGAAAATAAAAAATAGTTGATTCTGCAATAATTAGGGGCATATCTGGAAAATATAATACTCAGTTTGTAAAATATTAAATGCTATAGTTTTGAGTGAAATAAGATGACACATGTCAATCAATAAGTGGGAAAGGTAGAAATGAAAGGTAGATGGGGAAGGTTGCTAGCATTCCTCCGGGCGGTCTTGACAAAGCATCTGCGATAAGTATGTAAAGCATATATACTAGATCCATCTTCGGGTTTGATTATGGGAACTTCCAAGATTAATATATTTTCAAATATTAGGGTTTAATTATGGGGATAATAGAAGTACACACAAGATTAATGCAAATTAACAATTTAATTAAATACCTAACAAAATGAGACTGAGGCGTGCTTAATCCATAGTCAATATTATAATTAGTATTAAACGACTTCATGTTTCAGGAGGCTGAATCAGTGTGTTCGATCTTTGATCTTGTTGGTGAGTCACATCAATATATATATATATATATATATATATATATATATATATATATATATAGAGAGAGAGAGAGAGAGAGAGAGGATCAGGAGAGGATGTCCTTACTTTAAAATTTTGAGGATTTTTGTTATTTTACACAATTATGTAACCTAATTCAATGATCTCAACTGTTGATCATTTAGATTTCTATGCAAGAATAATGTCTACAAAAAATCAACCAAATCCATAATCATTTGGTCATTCAAAATTGTGTAAACAAATGTAATCTGTTAGATAAAATTTAAACGAACTGTGTTAAACAAATGGTTAAACATTTTCCGATTGGGCCGATTTGGCTAGTTTTTTGTAGGATTCATATGTGTGTAGGTAACTAGAGAATGAATGGTTGTGATTATTAAAATACATACTAAAAATAAAAAGGGTTCTTGACCAAAAGCCCCAAAATGAGTCAAAGTTATCCCACTTACGTCCAGCAACAGATTTTTATTCCCACTAACCCAATTTAAAGGGAAATGACTATTCTGCCATCTGCTTAATTAATAAATTATATACTGCCACTCGGTAATCTCTTTCTCATCTCTCTCTCTCTCCTCTCTCTCTCTCCCCCCAACTGACCTCCAGCTCTGGCAATGTTCCAGGCCCTCCGGCTCTCCACCCAGCCCTTCCGGCGTTCGCCGGTTGACCCAGGCGCTCTGGACCCAGCCTCTCCGGAGTACAACGTAGGCCCTCCGGTGCTCGATGAAGGCTCTCCGGAGCTCGATCAAGGTTCTCCGGTGTCGATGAAGGCTCTCTGGCGCTAGATCAAGGTTCACCGGCGCCAGATTTTTATGCCATCAAGCTCTCTCTCCTCTATCCCCTCCGATCTGACTCTCTCTCTTTTTTTTTTTTTGCGGTAAAATGGGGCAGAAGCCCAAAATGGAAGGAAAATGAAAAAGGAGATGGGTGAGTGCGCGGCCTTCATGCTCTGGAGACGAGCTCAGGCCCTTCCTGTTATGTATTTGGTGTGAAGGACGAAGAAGGACAGAGCTACTTGGTTGCTCTCCCAAGTCCCAACTGAAGTCAAGGCTACTGATGGTTAGGCCCATTTTGTTTCTGTTGCAGGGAAGATTTGTGTTAGAAATGAAAGGATTTGAGTAGTTAAATTGATTGATGTGACTGCTTTGTATCTGTTGCATTTAGTTTGTGATACATTATTAGCAATTTTATGGTTCCCTTTGGATAGGAGTAGAATCTGAAAAATATTTCTTTTAGGAGGCAATAGAGGTCTATTGGGGGGCAATATACGTTTTTAAATTGATATAATCTCCTCGTTTTTTCTTTAATCAAAGTTTTATTTGTGTAATTTTAGAAAAATTAGTTCTCATTTCGGTGATCGAAACGTCTATTGGGGGACAATAGACGTCTATTGGGGGGCAATAGACTGAAAGTTCTATTGGGAGGCAATATACGTCTATTGGAGGGCAATATACGCCTATTAGGGCAATAAACGTCTATTGGGGGAAAATAGATGTCTATTGGGGGCAATAGAGGTTTTCATAAAAATCCAGTAGGCGGTGGTCGGTGACCGGTGACCGGGCTCCGGCGAAGTCCCCTATGGTTTCTCTCTCTTCCATTTTCTCTCTCTCTCTCTCTAAGTAACAAATGTGAGGGTAAAATAGTATTAAAAAAAAATAAAAACAAAAAAGAAATCTTAATGGGGTATTAGGGAAGACCTCCTTAGAGTGTTTTGGATAAGAGGGAATTAAAAAAACTTAATGGGGTAAATGGAAAAAAAATCTCTAGAAATGGGGTAAATGGACAAAAACCCAAATAAAAACATCTTCATTTTAAGAGTTTAAGGACATTCTCTCTTGATCCTCCATATATATATATAGGAAAAAATATCGTTTTAGTCACTCAACTTTCGCTTGATTGATACTTTGGTCATTCATGTTTATAAAATCTCACTTTAGTCACTCAACTTCAACTCCGACTATCACTTTAGTCCGCCAGTGAATTTTTTCGATAAAAAAAGTCACATGGCATTTTTTAAGGGTTATTTTCATCCTATAATTTCAGAAAATTTCAACCTATATTCAAACTAAAGGTCTCACATCTCTTCAACATCTTAAAATAACCCTTGAAAAATGGCATGAGAGGCGTCATGTGACTTTTTTTTATGGAAAAATTCACCGGTGGACTAAAGTGATAGTCGGAGTTAAATTTGAGTGACTAAAGTAAGATTTTATAAACATGAGTGATCAAAGTGTCAATCAAGCGAAAGTTGAGTGACTAAAACTATATTTTTTTCATATATATATATATATATATTGGTTACATGAGTCACATCAATATTTTCAAATCAGTTTACAATTTATATATATTTTTTCCTTCTGATCTTATTCTTGCAATCATAAACAGTCGATATGGCCAATTATGTCAAAATTTGGAGGCGTGGAAATAAAACCTACACGTCTTCTGGATAATATTATACAGTATATAACTCTTCTGGTCAATTTAATATGTGTGTGTGTGTATATATATATATATAGGATTATTATACACGCATATTATTTGTTGATAGGCGATCTATGAAATTATTAGTCCATGACTTCGTCGTCTCATTATTCTTTCTTTGATGACTTCATCACTAGCTACATACCTCTTTTAATTTTTTGCTAATCATTGTTCTTATTGGTGTTGTAATATTCTAAACCATACGTGCAAGTCAAAACATATGATTCATGAAGCTATGGGCACTTAACCATTTGGATGAGGAAAATACAAACCAATGTTGAAACGAAATAGCTAAATAATACTGCAACAAACTAATATGTATTTTATATGAGGATTCGAGGATCCATAAACGTTTGATTTCTTAATTTCAAATATAGATGGAACACGTTTCCTAGATGATAAAGCTTATCTTTCTACTCAATTTGATCGAGTTATTATATAACATCTCAATCAAGTGCATCATTTTCACAAAATGTACAAGTTAACAATTTTCCATAAAACCAAAAGAAAATTAGAAAATAAAGAAAAGTCAGTCTTTTTTTTTTTTTCCTTGTTTAGGTTTTCTGCTTGGTTCTCTTTACTTTTCGCTTTGAAAAATTGGTGCTTCAGGAGGATTAGTATGTTTTGGGGATTAGCTAGAACTAGAATTGATTAGGTCTGCACAATATTTCCGCCCAACCATTGGATGCTCAACTTGATGAAGAAATTAAGAATATAATTATTATTTGTTGGATGATTATCATCTTACCTTTAGCTCTAGCGTATCTTATTTGAATGAGTGTTTCTATTAGTACCTCCAAATTTGCTCATTTGACCTCACTTTATTATGAATTATTAAATTACATATATATATAGCCTCAAATAAAATGATGAATAAGGACAATAATTATACCAAAAAAAAATTTTATTTACTTTCCAATTCCATAATATTAGATTGCATTCTTTATTATATTTCTTAGGAAAAAATATCGTTTTAGTCACTCAACTTTCGCTTGATTGACACTTTGGTCACTCATGTTTATAAAATCTCACTTTAGTCATGTTTATAAAATCTCACTTTAGTCACCAAACTTTAACTCCGACTATCACTTTAGTCCGCCAGTGAATTTTTCGATAAAAAAAGTCACATGACGCCTAACAAGCCATTTTGTAAGAGTTATTTTGTCCTATAATTTCAGAAAATTTCAACCTATATTCAAACCAAAGGTCTCACATCTCTTCAACATCTTAAAATAACCCTTGAAAAATGGCATGAGAGGCGTCATGTGACTTTTTTTATTGGAAAAATTCACCGGTGGACTAAGGTGATAGTCAGAGTTAAATTTGAGTGACTAAAGTGAGATTTTATAAACATGAGTGACCAAAGTGTCAATCAAGCGAAAGTTGAGTGACTAAAACTATATTTTTTCCAATTTCTTATCTACTTTAATTTTCCAATTTCACTACATTTTTTTTTTATCCAAATAATCATTCATTCATCTCAAGCCAGAATGGCACAGATACATACCTTCCCTTGCCAACTCTAGGGCAAGTTTAAGACGTGGTATGCTAGCACCACCCATTAGACAATCAGTGCTCACTTATTCAAAAGCGAGCCTACACACTATAAAATAGTAAATAGGCTAAGTTCTAAACAAAATACAAAACTTAAATTTTTCTTGCCCTTCATAGTAGGGCTAGGACACTTAGAGAGATTAGCAAAATAAAGACTCTCTTCTCCTGGATCCTAAATACGAAACCCTAAAGAGCCTGAGCCCGTCAGCCTGGTCCATACTTGGGTCCAAATCCAATTTCGGATTACTCTGGACACCCACAACGTTTTAGAGACCCAAAACAAATTGGGCACCCAACAAGGTTTGGGCCTCCCAAAGCATTTGGGCTTCCAACCCGTTTTGTCTCCGGCACCTGCCTTTGTGAGCACCGCCGTCCCAAGTCGATGAGTTAGGAATCTCGTTGCTCCATCCAGGCTAGAATTTATCCCCACATCTGCAAATCGGAGACGGACCACCGCGGTGCTTGAATAACAAATCGTCGTCGTCTTGTTATGGGGACAAAAACGATCCTCCGCCGCATCCCACAATCGGCCAGAGCTGATCATCCGTCTCTTTCCTCTCGTACCGCCACTAGCCCATTTGAAATGCAGACAAACAAAGAAGCATCGATTTGAAAGCCCTCCCGGATCCTTCAACCACTTACCACCAGGAGTCTGAGGTGGATTGGGCAGCCAATCAAGAGTGATCAGCCTTTGATACGCATCGCAGTTCTCCGTCGTCGCCAGAAATCGATCATGGAGACAATGATTTGGTTTGAGTCGAGCCCTACAAGGGCGAATCCAGAATTCTCGTGCTCCATTAGATGATTTTCTCATATCAGCCCATCTATTCCTCTCACCCACAATTTTTGATACACTTTTACTAGGAGCAAAAATGATGATGGGACTAGGTTTGGTGGTCGCCACACAAGATTGGCGTTGGAGAGCCATCAGTAGATGGCTTTGGAGGGAGGCCAGTGACGACCGCCATTGAAGAAACGTAGAGCTCCAGCGGCTAGGGTTTGGGGACCGCATTTCCTTAAAAGAACAAAAGAGTTCATTTCCAATTTCACTACATACTGATTAAAGCATTTATATATATTTAACAAGAATTAAAACTATGATTAAGATCATGTGACATAAAAATTTCTATCATCATACATGATGAACCCATATTGATGAGGGAGAACAAAAGAAATCCTATTATGACCTAAATCTAAGTCTATCCATTATATTTGAAAAAAAAAATAAAAAAAAAATAAAGAGCTAGCAATTAAATAAATAAAAAAACTATTGCATAATTAATCATGAGGTACAGAAAATAGAGAAAAATAAATAAACATTAAGAAAAAATGATTACTTTTCATTTTTTTTGCACATCTAAAAGAGAGAAAAAAGAAAAGAAAAAAAAGAATCTCTTGATTAGAAATTAATTTTGGATAAGAGATTTATGTTGTTTGATTAAGGAATGGATATGTAATTAAGATTTATAGAGTAATTATTAAATCATTGAAATGGCTAATTTTTATTTTATTTTAAAGATAATAGTTTGTTTGCAAATTATATGAGTGAGGTTATTTAAGGAACTTGGGTGAGGTTTAGTAAGTAAATTTAATATTTAAAAATTTAGTAGGAGGTGTCAAAAGTATAGGAGGTCCAATAAGTAAATTTAGAGGTTTCAATAGAAAAACTCTTTTTGAATTCTGCATGGATATGCATGACTAGTTCAACTAGTGTTTGTTTGAAAGTTGTTGTGTTGGAGTAAAGGCCTTTTGTGACTGTACATTGAAATATATTGAAACGACCTATGACCGATTAAAGTTGAAGTAATTGCTTGGTTAAAATCATTTACTTCTCAATCAAAATAGACTTAAAGCAAGGAAAAACGTACATGAGTGCTCTTAATCTCGCAAAAGATACATGAATTAAGGCTACTATTAAACTAAACTGCGTTAATACGCGTTTAAAAACGCGTATAAAACTTCAATACGCTTATAATTGAAAAAAACTTCAGTACGGCGTATTGAAATTGTAGACTCGGGTTTTTTCGCGTATTATTGAGTTCGACATTTTAAAACATGTTTTATACACGTATCCGTTTTATACGGAGTAAAAATACTTGGAATTTGAAAAAAAAATTAAAGCGCTAGTTAATTAAAACGCGTATAAAACTTCAGTATGCGTATAATTAAAGAAAAACTTCTGTATAGCTTATTGTAATTCAAGCGCCTGATTATATTTTACTTGGGTGCCATATCCTTTTTTTCATGTTTTATCACATATCATAAATGATATAAAATAAAGCAAGAGTTTAGAGTAGATTATTAGTTATTTTCTTACAAAAATAGTGTTTTATATATCCGTATTTTTGAATCCGTTTTTTCTATTACTTGCCGAATTATACACGTATAATTCAAACTTATAAATTTGCCGTATCGCGTTTTTTTGACCGAATATTTGACCATATCGTTAGACTAGGTAAACCGAATAATACACGTACGTTTCTTTGCCGAATTATACGCGTCCCGTTTTTTACTAACTAGGGTTAATACTGAAAGTCAAGAAATGTTATTAATACTCTAAAAACGTTATTACGCACTAAATCTCACACACAATAATACTCCAGCGTGTGTACAGAAGCTCTTCTCCATGCCAATCATGTGTCGTAAAACCTTGTGAAAACAAACAAATAAAGAACTACCAAAGAACATCATGATGCCTAGAAGCAAAACGATTGAAAATGATCCGGGGTTTAAAATTATTCTTCCTCCATAAGTTTCTTCTCTTTTGGCCCACGAAGACAAAGTTGGGGTTTTCAATCATAATAAGCTATGGCTGGAGGCCTGCAAGGCAAGTTTTATTAGCGTAAATAGAACTTGCCTCCTCTTATATAATTCTTGCCTCATCAATAGTACGTTGATCGAACAGATGGTTCATTGGCGTAATAAAACTTGGCTCGCTATCAGGTTTGGTACTCCTACGAATTGCATTGATGTTAGTGGGGTTGATACGCTGGCCCTTCTCAATCATAGTAAGCTATTGATGAGGCAAGTTTTATTACGCCAATGAACCATCTATTCGATCAACGTACAATTGATGAGGCAAGTTCTATTACGCTAATAAACCATCTGTTCGACCAATCTACTATCGATGTTACAAAGCAACAAAACCAGCCAAACACATTCTACGGGGACCTTGAATACAAGCATTAAACATGGACTATGTGCTTTGAGTGAAAGGAAGAGGCAGCTCATGGATTTTTGGGTGCCTTGTGGAATGACACCTTTGAATGACAACGGATTTGTGACCTTAGTCCTCAGGCATTGCTGATTCATTTTGAAAGGAATGCATGATTCAGACCCAACAAGCTGTCACAACTCACAAGTCACGACCGAATAGATTGCATACATTTAGTAGACCCACTAGATTGTAATAAGTAGTATAAACACTTCCCTCAATGAAATATTGAAAGAAACGGAAACCTAATCTTGCAATAAATCATCGAAGTCTATGGTTATGAAATTCAAAGATTATGTGCAAGTGTGCAACTACTTCTTCCCTGGCTGTAAGTACTCCCATTCAGTAATATCAAAAGATGTTTAAAGACTAATGTTAGTCACACTAGTAAAAAGTTTGATACATAGAATGGGATCGTTATGCAAATGTCGGGGTATCTTCTAGATGTCATATACGGATGTAGAATAGGCTCTAACAATATTTGACATATTGGCTAAAATTTATGTACAGAAACAGAAACATTTACTGATTCTTGATGTGATTCTAATATCACTCCCAGGTTTGAGGAGTATAGAGTTTCCAAAGTGCCACCACTGTGTCCTCTGATGCAGAGGCCATTAGCTTACAATCTGTTGAATAAGAGACTGCATTACACTGTAAAAGACCAAAGAATATGCAATAATCATGCCCTCAATAGTGTGTAAAGCACCGAAATCAGAGAGTATCCCATATAATATACACAAAATCAGGTGTTCGGCGTTAGAATTTTGAAGCAGCCTTGGTTATATAGACAGTGCAATAAGAACTTTTCTTTCTTGGGTTACTTTTTCTAGTTATTTGAAGAAAAGAACAAATGGACACTTATTTTTCAGAACATATAATAAATAATAACTCAAATGAGAGAAATAGAAATGCAAAAATGCCCGAACTAAGAATCTTTCGATAGATATCATCTGCCAAGAGTAATACTATACCGTTGCATGGTGGTACTTCAATATTGCCAAAGCATTTCCTTTGCGATAGTTATATACGCTCACTCTGCCATCAAGAGGTAAAAAGGAAAAAGAGACGTGAGAATGCAGAAAATGGGAGATAATATGGCCTTAATGCAACAAAGGTGACTAAAAAAGAATCACTGTTAGGCCTTTCTTAACAGGAATTCTGAATTTTTCGTTTTCGTTTTGTATGTTCTTTACTTAATGTTATATTTGGCAGTGTCTATAACTGAATTGCATGTCCTTGAAAATTACGACAATTAATTACATGACTAGAATATATCATTCAGAACTCAAACAGAGAAAGATTAATTCACGACCTGTGATCCCAGCCAGCTGTTGCAAATATTTTACCATCAGGTCGAATAGAGGTGCTTGATATGCCAGGTCGCTCCAAATCAATTTCTTTTTTTATCACACATGTACCCTAGGATGGAGAAGACACAACAGGAAATGGAAAGAATGACATCAGATTTACGTATGAAGGTGTGATATTCTATCTGTTTGTTCAAGTTAAACATCTGCCACCCATCTAAAAAGTTAAGAGGCCTGAGATGCAATAAATCTAGTAATACAAACTTACAAAGATGGGAAAGTTACCATGGAATTATCCAAACTGTAGAGCATAATTTTTTCATCTGCAGCTCCTGAGATACCACCATTGCATGAACCATCAATGCATAGGCTTAAAACTGTAGAAAAAGATATATGAAGAACATAAAAAGAATAAAAGGAGAAGGTGCGATCGAGTTCTTTGGATTCTGATTCCCACACCTGGCTCTGAATGAAACTTGACAGATGTAACTGGAACACCTGGATTTCTAATATCCCACCAAAGCATGGAGCCATCCTCATAACTGCATTATGTAGAAAAAAAAAAACCACAATAATATCACATAAATTCTAGAATAAGCAAACCCAATCACATTTCATAAATCAAACACAAAATTTGCCACAAATTTCAAGTCCCAAAACCAGATGCAGAATGTTATTGCTATATTGATTGTAGTTCTTTACTTCTTTTGCATATGGATGCACATGACAAAAATATGAGACGTCACAAATCTACTGGTACCACATTCAGAGGTGATGAATCCAATATATCAAATTAGTATCAATGTCATTATTACAATATACTGATAGAGCTTTGCATACTATGATATTGTACTGTCTCCACCGCAGTAATAGACGTACTAGATTGCTAATGAGAATAGAAAAATATACCCAGCCACAACATTTAGGAATCCCCGTGATTCCAATGGTAAAAATACTTGAACTGCCATGCACATTCCTACCAAGACACAATGACTACAATGTCAAAAGTAGGATGAAATGACAGGAAAGATAGAACAGAAAAGTGATAGTCCAAGGTAGTCTTCAACAATTAAACATAATTTGTGTTTAACAAATGCATCACACTTGAAACGATTGTTGGATCCATTAAACATATGATCATAGTTGAACCACCTGCCTATTGTACACATACAAAACTAACAAATTGGGCTACTTGAACAAGGAAAATCCTCCCACTAAAATGACCGTTTAGAGACCTTTATACAAAACTAACATATGACCTTTATAGGAGACAATAAATTGTGCATGCCGGACACTTTAAATAAACATGTTTCTGAACCAATAATCCTTTCAACTTAAATGATTTGATTTATGAAGGTAAACATATGATGGCCCTATCTTTGTTGATTTAAGTCCATTTCTACCCAGTCATTAGTTATTCAAAATGGAATTAGTAACTGACCTCTTTCCTTGGTAGAAATAGCTGAGGAGCCAGCAGAACAGCTTTGAGGTAGTCGCATACACCTTTCTGCAGTATTAAGATCCCAAATCTCAACCTTGGCACATCAACCACATGAAGATTATGAACAATTGAGCCTAAGTAATGAGGAAAAAAGTAAACATAAACAAGGTTGCGAATAAACCTCAGAAGACTGCTCTCCTGCTATAGCAATGTATTTAGATCCTCCAACTTGAGTATTTTCTGTTTCAAGAAATATTGTCCGTTAGTGTTCAAACTTCTAACCATCTAAGGGCAATGAAGACAATAAATGTTTAATACTATAATCCACAGGTACAAACTTCAATTCTAATAGATATGCATTATATATATGCGTGCACATGTATATACAAGCCTAAGCTCTCGCACCCTGGAAGAAACTACTAAAGTGCATTTACAACTTGTTGTATCAGACTACTAATCTTAACAAGCCTTCATTGGTTCTAGACTGCTCAGACAGATACCCTTGGACCTTTTCTTCATTATCATCCAGAGTATCTGCACCAGTAGTCTCCCGCTCACCTCCGTCATGATGCTTTGGCCCGTCAACTTGTGTAGAACAAGAATGAGGTCTCTTCACCAACGAAAGCTTACAGAAGTGGTGAGCATTCGTCGCGATCGTCAGAGAGGGAGTCCTGCAAGGCAAACAAAGCGTGTAAAACAATCAAATATTTTTAACAGAAGACAACAATTTCCAATAGCTATAGACGAAAACCACGAGAATTAGCTACCAACCTGGATAGACCTCCATCTCCAATATCCCAGCACTTAACAGTTCCATCCCTACCCTGGCTACAAAAACATTCTCAATTTTCATTTCTTGCTCTAAAACTACTATCAACAGCCAGTAAATGAATGAACACACATAGGAAAACAAAAGGCACCTGATAACTTTTTCAGCTCCAATCGACGAGCTACAAGCAACAGAAGCAACCCCATGTGCTGCACTATGCACCCTGCATATACAAATCTCATTCTATAATTCTCGAAAACTAATAGCATAACATCATGAAACAAAATGCCACTATATATCAGTACCCTGCTGATACTATCGTCCGATTCTGCAGAGTGTCCCAAATCCGCAACTCACCGTCTGCGGAACTGAAAAAAAAAAAGATCAAATAGGTAACAATTTGGAGCAGAAGAATAATAATGATAAGGTTGGGAATCGATTAAAATGGTACCCAGTGTATAGGAGAGGTTGAGATGGATGGAAACAGAGGCACGGTGACCTCTAAGCACAGCCACTGGGTCCGGCGGTGGCCGTCTCTGTTTGTTCATTGCTTTTGCGATGACCGTAAAGTGGGGACGGCGCCGTTCCGGCGTTATGTCACTTAGCACTCGAGTGGGGTTGAAAGTCTCGCCGTAATATTCGTACCGAGCTTACCGCGATTCTTTGTGACTTACGAGGGATCAAGGGACTGTTTGGATCTTCGTTTTTACCCTTACAAGGGAGTCGAGGGATTTTTCTTTTGTTAATTCTTTTATATATTTTTTTTTTGAATAGGATTTGATGTTATTAGATATCAAAGCCATGAAAACAGGCCAGAGTCTAACAGAACTTACATAAGAAATCCGGTGAAACCAGATAAACCTATCTAAGCCAATACTAAACTCATTAAAGTCTAAATGGACGCTCGCTGGAATGCAAGCCTAAACAAGCAAGAACAACATCGCTATTCTAAGGAAAAAATCATTCATCTAGTCTAATCTGCCAGCACGCACTTGTGGTACAAATAACAACTAGAAACATCTTAAAATAACTCATAGAGATTACTCCAACTTTAGAAGGCTTGGATCCAGATGTCTAATAGCAGAGAGACTTAAGAAAATGCTAGCTCCATCCCCGTAGGGTTGGAACTAACACCATCCTCAGCCTCTTCAGGAGCCAACAACGTCGGCAACAGGTTGGTCTTGCTCTTCCTGTCGAATTCCTCTGCAACAGACTCAAACAGTCCAAACGTGAGCTTGAGCTCAGGCCTAGTCCCTGCCTTCAGCCCAGTTCGTGCCCTAGGCCCAGTCATCATGGGCCCAGAAAGCAGCCCAGTCAACCCTAATTCAAAACTAGGGTAAACCGGTGAGTTTGTTGGATCGTCTTCTTGCCTGTGACCTACCGCCGCACAGATCTCCAGCATACCAGTCCAAGCCACCGGTCCGGTCATCGCCGGCCCCCTACCACCTCCACGAAGCGTAGCACAGCCCCATAGCCCGACGGCACCGGAGCCATCATCTCCAGTAGCCCCGCCTTGAGCCCAACCTTGGTCAGTGGAGGCCGCCACATCGATCTAGATCCCAGTCGCTCCGAAATCTGAAGGTATCGACAGCAACGCCTTGGCTCCGACCCGATCCAGCAACCCATGTTCACAGAACCACCCTCAGCCGAGCATGTACTCAACCGGAGCCTTTGAAAAACTCGTTCGAGATCCCGACGCCATTGCAAAAGAGACCATGGCCTCTCCAATTCCACGCCGCCCTTCACTCCCCTTTGTCTGGTTTGGAAACCACGACGCTCCGCAAAGCCATCACGAAACCGAGGTTTCGCTCTTCCGGGTCGCTCCGCACAAACCGGAGGTCCTCTCATCTCCTCTATAATAATTACAATAGTTTTGTTAAACCCCAAACCCTTCAAAAAAAAAAAAAAAACTTCCTTTTGATCAAAGTAAAGTTTTTTTTTTTTTTTTTTTTTTTTTAAACCCCACCCCATTCCCACCCTTGATGGTGTGTAATAGGGTTTAGGGTTTAGGGTTTATTCCACCAAAAATATAAGTAATTATACATTTATACTCACTCAAGAGAGAAAAGATTGACATGTCAAAATATCCAATGACAGGATCAAAATCGGTCAATTTAACCAAAAACATAACAAGATGGCCACAGTAGTGAACTATACAGCAAATAATGAATAACTCAAACCTTCTAAAACATTTTGTTTTGTATCCAACAAAGAACCTATATGCGAAAAAATATGCTACTTCTTGCTTTCAAGTTTAAATGAAATCTAAAAAAAATCAGACCTTTTAACAACACTCCAAAACAAATTAACAAATGCAATGCTACTTTTATGAGCTGACCTTTTATCTTCTTCTATGCAGAACAAAAAAAAATTGTAACTCCCAATTTCATTCCTATTCTTTGCGGAATGTGAGCAACTAAAATGAGCATTATCAAGCTTCGTCCCGACCACTTCAAACTTTTCCGGTCAATTTAATTTTCCCCAAACCTTCTTAAGCAATCAAAGACAATGCAAATATGACAGAACATGAAAGAAAAGAGGGGGCACCTCTAAATCCAGTAGAGAAACAGAAACACCAGAGTTGAAGCAATTCGGCGCAATTCGAGAGACCTAAGCTTCCACTAACACCGATCGCAACAGAGAAACATAATCATCATCATTAGAGATAATAATTTGAAAATGAAGACTAAAAATTCAATGAGAGATTGACGATTAACCTACTATGAAGGCGGATAAAACTATTGTACATGTGAAGGAACATAGTGGTGTTGAAGATGTGGAATTGTGAAGAGGAACAATGGAAGTGGATTGAAATGGAGAGAGAGAGAGAGAGAGAGAGAGAGAGAGAGAGAGAGAGAGAGAGAGAGAGAGAGAGAGAGAGAGAGAGAGAGAGAGAGAGAGAGAGAGAGAGAGTATTTACTTTAAAGCTGGGAGTTGGAGCGGATCGAGTTTGGAGCTACGTTGTTTTTTTAATGGTCATAATTTCAAAATATTAAAACTTAAAGATTTAGTAGCTTCGAGAACAAGCAGGACAAGTTTTTATATCACATTGAGAGAGGGAATAGTCGAACTTGATATCTTTCCCATAATTAACAATGTCCAAATTTTTAAAGAGTCCACAGTTATATAATTGTTAGAAATTTTGTTAGATGAAGTAGGACTATAACTCTTATAAAAAATGAAAGATATGTCATTAACGAGATCATAAAACGAAAAAAAATAACCGTCATTAACGAGATCATAAAACTAAAGAAAAATAATAACACACATACCATCTACAAGATAAACACATTTATTACACACCAGTAAATAAATCACACGCAACACAAGAACTAATATCATATTATCATATAGAGGAATAGATTTACAATATAAATTTCTGCTATATGTAGTGCTTATTATAACATCGACGCAAATACTGTGCTATAGTTACTAAGTCGGCGAGCGCTCATATTTGGTTTGGTTCGATGAAAGCTACTGTAAAGTTGTGTAGTTTCGACTTTGAATTATTATTATCACGGTATAATCGGTTAATTATCCGATCCGATAATGACCAGTTACTAAGTCACAGAACAGGTTTATTCCCAAGTCCAAACGCGGTCTCCGGATTTCGTCTCACACGCACAAATCGTGTCGGGCCAAAAATCCCTCATCACTCTACGTTCCCTCCTTTCTATTATTTCCCCTTCTTTTTATTTCCCTTTTTTTAATTTCTACTCGCGGCGCACTTTATACACTCCCCCTTCTCAATTCCACACCCCGACGCTAACGTGCGCACCTCCTCACTCCCTCCGGCAAATCCACCACCGCCGCCGTACCGGAGCTTTTCAGCTCGCACGTACAGGTCAGACCTCCCAACCTCACCTCTCTCTTCCATTCCTTAGGGCTTAGTAACTGAATCATAAACCCTAGGCAGACTTTGTGTTCTTAATTCGTTTTTCGTTTCGTTTTTTTTTTTTTTTTTCAATGTTAGATTTTCTCGATTAAGATAGAGGCAGGCCAGGGTTTACGAGTTTCAGAGAGAAATTGATAAAGTTCGTCAAGGATTTGGTTGTGTATTGTGTTTGTGAATATCTGCGATTCCATGGGTGTTGGGATTTCTTGGTGCGGGTTCGGATTTTTGATATTGTAGCTGGATTAAACATGTGGTTTGATTTTCTGACAATAGAGAAGTGGAAGGTGATGCTTGGCTTTCCTGATTTGGGCACTGAAGCTTGGTTAGGGTTAAGAGAGGGTGTATTCTCTTGAAACTTGGGGTTGACAAGATGGATGGAGACGAGAAGAGGTCGGGGTTTAAGAAGAGATCGAAGTTAATGGAGGTTAATCACAATTCGGATGACGATGAGCCGATTGGGTCACTGCTGAAGAAGAGGCAGCGAAACCCTAAGAAGGTTAAGCCAGGGTTGGAGGGCGAAAGGGGCAAGAAGTTTGAGGCTGGAGAGGAGGATTTGGGGGGACTGGATGATACCTTGGCAAGTTTTAGGAAGAAGCTCAAGGGTCCTAAGAGGGATTCTGGGGCCGGAACCGGGAGGGGAAGGAGTTCTAGTTTGGATGTTGTGCAGTCTTCGGATCAGGATGGGGGGTCGGATGCAAAATCAGTGTCGAGGAGTATGGAGAAAGGTCCGGTCATCGATGATGATGGAACCGATGTGATTATGGATGTAGAGGTGGAAAACAGGCTTAAGGGAAAGGGAAAGAGACCCAAGGTTTCAGGTCTGGTATCTGGGGAGGGTTCTAATAGCTCTTTGGATCATCATTCGCAAGATTCGTTATCGGCATTTTTTCAGAAGGCACAGTCTGGTGTTACTAAGAAGTCTCATCCCTCTCCGAGTCTTAGAGAGAAGAGTGGTTCTCTGGATTTGGAGGATGGACTGAGCCCTAGTCCAGAAGGTGTTGGAGGAAATAGCATGCCTGTGGCTGTGCGGAGACATAGTTCTGTTTCAAAACTGAACCAGGAAAATCCAAGATTTGAAGATAGTTTGCTCTTCGATTCTGGTTTTAATTCGTTGGATTCAGTCAATGATCAGTATAAGATAGAGGAACAAAACAGATTTTGCCAAGATTCTGACTGCAACAGACAGAATCAAGAGAGATCTCAAGGACTTTATTCTATTCCAGATGACATGACGAGACTTGAGGATAGAAAGAATGAACCCACAGTGGATCATTCTGGTTTAAATGTTCAAGAGGAACTATGTAGCTTGGATAGATCTAATGGCGGAGATAGCCAGCACTTACAGAAAATTCAAACTTCTGAGAACCAACTGAGGCACTGCTCTGTGACAAACTCAAACACTCTAACGATTTGTGAACAGAAGGGGGAAATGCTTGGGGTCGGTACCAGTGACTCCAAAGGGGGCTTTCCTGATGCTTTGTCCATTCAGTCCACGGATGTTCTAGCTAGATGTACATCAGGTGCAGACTGTGAAATATCTTCTTCAACTGGAAAAGAAATTCCGATGCCTCATTATAATGATGAGTTACTGAACAAATCTAACTTTGCCCCAGATACACTAAAGAGGGAAGAAACTCCTTGTAATCGAGTAATTGCTTACACTGAGGGGCAAGATCTTGCTTCCAGTCCTTTGCATGAAGAGAATGCCATGATAACTGATTGTCAGATATCTTCAATCCAGGTGAGTCATCAAGCGAAAGCCTTGCAAACTGCCTCAGTTCAGAAGGGGAGCTATTGTGAAGATTTATCTTCTGATGAAGCATCAAAAGAGAGAATTATTCCAAAACATGATTATATTACTAGTAATGAGGAGGTTGATGGAGCTTCTCCTCCTTTATATGCAACAGTAGATGAGAATGAGAGTTTCCCAGAAGACACAGTATCTCTACCTGATATTGAAAACAGAGACGGTAAGCTATCCGCTCTCCAGCGCATACCACGGAATGCTAGGAAACGCAGGCATGGAGACATGGCTTATGAGGGGGATGTTGATTGGGAGATCTCAGTGACTGATCAAGGATTGGATAGTGACAATTCAATTAGAGCGAAAGTGAAGTTTGATTCCTCTTCAAGTATTGGCACAGAAGCTGAAAGTGGTGGGGCTGCAGCAGTGTCTGCTGGTCTAAAAGCTCACGCAGTTGGTCCTGTTGAGAAGATTAAATTCAAGGAGATCTTGAAGCGCAGAGGCGGGCTTCAGGATTACTTGGAATGCAGGTTTGTTATTAATTCTGAAACCCGTTGAAATATTGTGAATTTTTGATAAGCTTTCTGGCATGCATTGCATCTTTCTGCAAGTATACCAATGCTAGATGATATTTTATCACTACAAATGCTAAAATCCTGTTTCACCTTTGATGTCTGATTTCTCTTTTCTTGATTTTGTTCCCTCTTTAAGTGGTCTTGTGACTCATCCAGTTTGCAAGTTCTGGTTGTCTGTTCTCTTTGAATGAACATCTTTGAGACTTTTCTTGAAGCTGTCAATTTATTTCCTGTGGTTTATTTGTCTGCCTGGATGAGCTGTACCATGTTCAGTAAAATTAATTTGCTTGGGTGCAATCCAGGAATCAGATCTTAGCTCTGTGGAGCAAAGATGTTAGTCGAATTTTGCCTCTCACCGACTGTGGGGTCACAGAGCCTGCTTGTGTGAATGAACCTGGGCGTGCCTCCCTAATTAGGGATATTTATGCATTTCTAGATCTCAGTGTAAGTAAAGTAATCAGTGTCTTTTCTTACTTGTTCCTTACCAAGATTGATCAGTCTACTTATTCTTTCCCTAGTCCTTTTCCCATAACTTGTAACTCTTGCAGTTCTTAGGGAAGGGCTGCATCTTCATTCTTTTTTGAATTAATGTAAAACAATTTTACAGGGTTATATAAATGTTGGAATTGCTGCCGAGAAGGATAAAGCAGAACCTGGTTCTAAGCATGACTATAAAATAGTCAGAGAAAAACCTTTTGAGGAAATTTCTGGGGTTTCAATTGCTGACTCAGAGGATGGGGTTTCCTTCATCATTGGCCAGGTTAAGAATTCAAAAACTTCCACCGATGCTAAGAATGGAATTACATTTAATAGCGAAAACTTGACTGAGGGAGCCACAAAAGACAATGGGCATGTTGAGGCAGTGGCATTGGAATTATTTGATGCGAAACATCCTGAAGAATGCCAAACTGATTACCTGGAAAACTGTAGTGCTGATGCAAGGTTCCAAAGTCGATTGGACAATATGGATGTTTCTAGTAGTGATCCCTCTGGTGAGACATTGGATGGTGGAGTCATCCCTGTTGTAACTCCAGAGATAAAGAATGAATCACAGAGTATTCAGTCAACACCACATGATCATGTACCGAGTAATGATACCCTGCAATGTGGTCCAGAAGTTAGAAAGGAGATCATTGTCATAGGTGCTGGTCCTGCTGGCTTAACTGCTGCACGCCACTTGCAGCGTCAGGGGTTTTCAGTCAATGTACTTGAAGCTAGGAGTCGAATAGGAGGTCGTGTTTATACAGACCGGTCATCCCTATCAGTTGCAGTGGATCTTGGTGCTAGCATTATTACCGGTGTCGAGGCTGATTGGGCAACTGAAAGAAGACCCGATCCCTCCTCATTGGTTTGTGCTCAGTTGGGCCTTGAGTTGACTGTATTAAACAGTGATTGCCCTCTTTATGATATTGAAACAGGTCAAAAAGTTCCTGCAGATCTGGATGAGGCATTGGAAGCAGAGTTCAACAGCCTTCTTGATGACATGGTATTGCTTGTAGCACAGAAGGGAGAACGTGCAGCAAGAATGTCTCTTGAGGAAGGTTTTGAATATGTCCTTAAGAGGCGACGTATGGCACAATCAGGGAGTGCTAAAGAAAAAGAATTGCATGGTTCAAGGGATGGTTTGATTAATGCTAGAACAAATATTGATGGTAGAGTTGCTGATAAAAGTTATTGTAAGCAAGAGCTCTTGAGTCCTCTTGAGAGGAGGGTTATGGATTGGCATTTTGCTAATTTGGAGTATGGTTGTGCAGCTCCGCTTAAGGAGGTATCTCTACCCCATTGGAACCAAGATGATGTATATGGTGGCTTTGGGGGAGCTCATTGTATGATTAAAGGGGGTTACAGCACTGTTGTTGAGTCTCTTGGAGAAGGACTGCGCATTCACTTGAATCATGTAGTCACTGATATTTCGTATGGCGCTGAGGATGGTGAATTGAATAATAACCAGTGTAACAAAGTCAAAGTTTCCACATCAAATGGGAGTATCTTTTGTGGAGATGCAGTCTTGATTACAGTGCCTCTTGGGTGCTTAAAAGCAGAAACCATAAAGTTTTCTCCACCATTGCCCCAGTGGAAACATTCTTCTATCACGCGGCTTGGATTTGGTGTTCTTAATAAAGTAGTTTTGGAATTTCCAGATGTCTTTTGGGATGACACTGTGGACTACTTTGGAGCAACTGCTGAAGAAACAGACCTGAGGGGTCAGTGCTTTATGTTCTGGAATATCAAGAAAACTGTTGGGGCTCCCGTTCTTATAGCTTTAGTGGTTGGTAAGGCAGCTATAGAAGGCCAAAATATGAGCTCTTCTGATCATGTTAACCATGCATTAGTGGCTCTCCGTAAATTGTTTGGAGAGGCATCAGTACCTGATCCAGTTGCATCAGTTGTGACAGATTGGGGCAGGGATCCTTTCAGCTATGGTGCATACTCATATGTTGCTGTCGGAGCTTCTGGAAAAGACTATGACATACTAGGGAGACCTGTTGATAACTGCCTATTTTTTGCTGGTGAAGCTACCTGCAAGGAGCATCCCGACACTGTTGGTGGTGCAATGATGAGTGGGCTTCGAGAGTCGGTGCGTATAATTGACATACTGACAACTGGAAATGATTACACAGCAGAAGCAGAAGCAATGGAGTCCATACAGAGACAGTCAGCCTCTGAAAAGGATGAAGTTTGGGACATAACAAGGAGACTTGATGCAGTTGAACTTTCCGATGTCCTTTACAAGAACAGGGAAGCCTTACTCCAGGACTTGTTCTTTAGTGCAAAAACCACCAAAGGAAGGTTGCATCTGGCCAAAGAGTTATTGAGTCTTCCTGCTGAAACGTTGAAGTCCTTTGCTGGCACCAAAGAGGGGCTAACCACACTTAACTTGTGGATACTGGTAATTTGCACGCATATTATCTTTTGTTCAATCATTATCGGATTTAAACTTTGTTCATGCATATTGCTTTGGGTTTTCACTGGATTTTCTGTTTCTTAGATAAATTTCTGAAGGTATATATTTTGTAATTATAACAGGACTCAATGGGGAAAGCGGGGACTCAACTCTTGCGGCATTGTGTTCGTCTTCTTGTTCTTGTGTCAACAGACCTACTGGCTGTGCGCTTGTCTGGTATTGTCTCCTTATATGTTGTTTTCTTTCCTGTGATTTATGTTTAGTGTAAATGTATGTAATGTATGTGTACAGAGATGTGGGTATTGAAAATAATAATGAAAATTATTTTCATCCTCTTTATGCTTATGAACTGTGTATTTCTTAGCTGTTTCAACTGATTTGTTTTTCTTTTAATTGTTTGCACTTCATTTTCAAACTGCGGAATCTCTTTCTAGCGTTCTTGAAGTTCAATAACATATGGAACTCATAATCATTTGCATATAGATATTTTTCCCAACTTTTATCTTGTTGAACGGGAGGTTTAAAATCGTTATCAGTAAAATGTGTTTCTTTCAAGTTAGTTAATCTCTCTGTTTGTGTGGTGTAGGCATTGGGAAAACCGTAAGAGAGAAAGTTTGTGTACATACTAGCCGTGATATACGTGCCATTGCAAGTCAGCTAGTTAGTGTGTGGCTTGAAGTCTTCCGCAGAGAAAAAGCTTCTAATGGAGGATTGAAATTGTCAAGGCAAGCCAATGGTGTAGATTCATTGAAGAGAAAAACAGTCAGAGACCCATCTTCTGGAAAGCCGCCACTACACATGTATCATGGTGCTTTTGAGCACAAAGGAAGTTTACAGGATTCTGCATCCACGGGAAGCCAATTGCCTCCGAATCCAAATGTGAAGAAATTGAATGGCAAAGGCATTAAACTTGAAACAGCAAATTCCTCAAGATTTGGAGATTCAACAGGCAGACCACATAATGATGACTTTGCTATGACTGAAGAAGAAAGAGCTGCCATTGCTGCTGCTGAAGCAGCGCGAGCTGCAGCACTTGCAGCTGCTAAGGTTTGTTTTCTTGTTACTCAACTCAATGTAATGGGATATACTACTGCTTTCCTTTGTCATCTCCCCCCCTCCCTCTCTCTCTCTCACATTTCTTATTGTTGTATTTTGTAGGCATATGCATCTTCAGAAGCCAAGAGCAGTTCGTTGCTTCAGCTTCCTAAGATTCCCTCGTTTCATAAATTTGCTCGACGGGAGCAGTACGCTCAAATGGATGAGTATGATTTTAGGAGGAAGTGGTCTGGTGGTGTTTTGGGTAGAGAAGATTGCATATCTGAAATTGACTCTAGGAACTGCAAAGTAAGGAACTGGTCTGTTGATTTCTCCGCTGCTTGTGTCAATCTTGACAGTTCAAGAAGGTCAGTTGATAACCTCTCAGAGCGGAGCCATCCCAATGAGATCACTAGTCAGTTGAATTTCCGAGAGCACTCAGGGGAGAGTGCTGCTGTTGACAGTAGTATCTATACAAAAGCATGGGTTGATACAGCTGGTAGTGTTGGGGTAAAAGACTATCATGCCATTGAGATGTGGCAATCTCAAGCAGCGGCAGCTGACCCTGATTTCTTCCATCCTGATCCGTATGTAAAGGATGAGGAAGATTCAAATACAACTTCTAAAGGACTAAGCTGGAAGCATGAAGGACTAGTAAATGAGAGCTCTGTTTCACAAGTTACTGTAAACAAGGGGTCGTCGAAAAATCATCGTCGAGGAGCAGACCAAATTAAACATGCAGTTGTTGATTATGTGGCATCATTGCTTATGCCCCTCTATAAAGCTAAAAAGATTGATAGAGAGGGATACAAGTCAATCATGAAGAAAAGTGCTACCAAGGTTAGTTATTTTCTATCGCATCCCTTTCCTTCTTGTGTAGTAATTAGAAAACTGACTTGCACGTAACGATTTGTTGCAATTTTGTTAAACTGGTGTCTACAATTGTTCCCCTTAATCTATTAGTCTCAGTTTTTCTTTTGGTAATTCAATTGTCAGGTCATGGAGCTAGCCACTGATGCAGAGAAAGCAATGGCTGTATCCGAGTTTCTTGATTTCAAGCGCAAGAACAAGGTATTCTTTCATGAGATCTATCTATGTATATGTGAAATATCTGCACTTATTTCATTTTTTATCGACTGAAATTGGCTTGCTTGAGTACTCATAAAAGAACAGACAATAAATTGTTGGCACCTTAAACGTTCATTGGAATTTTGTATTTGCTATCTTGAATTTTCCATGAGCAGTGTTATTGTTATTATCCTTCCATCAGTTCCATGTTATGCTGTGATGTTTAGTTTCATCTTACCAAGTTCTTCTAATTTGCAGATTCGTGCCTTTGTGGATAAATTGATTGAGAAGCACATGGCAGTGAAGCCTGTTGTGAAATCTTGATACTGGATCATTGATCTGGGTTTCCCATGCACTACTGTACAGCACTGCACAGAAGTCGACATGTTGTTCGGGGATGAATTCACAGCTTAAGCTGGCGGTGTTGGGGTACAGATATATCAGATCGGATTCTTGGTTAAACTGCCAATAAGCTCTTAATGACTGTGAAGGTGCTGTGGAACAAGGGGCATGGTTTGCTGCCATCGGCTGATTCATATTTGGTGGGCATCTTGAACTGCAATTAGAACTGGTCGAGTAAGCGCCAGGAATGAGCATTTCCAGATGCAAGCGGGAGTAAGCGCAAAACAAGTTGCTTTCTCATTCCAATTACAGGCATCAATAGGGTATGGGGATGATGGCGGATTGCTCTTAGAAATTGGCTTGTCATCCATCAAGGATGTACCGGCGAAAAATTAAGACATCAGACCCTAATTTTTATTCAGGGATCCTCATGGAGGAGAAACTAATAATCATTGACTTTTTATGATGGTCTTCAATGTGTACAGCGTAGGATTGTGTTAGTGACTAGTAACAAGAAGAATACAGAACAGTTTTCGATGGCCAAAGTAATATGTCATGTTTACTTTTTTTTATTTAACCTCAGTCACTAATTTACTTTTGTTCCCCAAAGTTAAATTTCCATCTCGCATTATTAGCAGCCTTGTGAGGGCTGCAGTTTCTGCTTACTGGATTTTGTCCTATTTGAGTGCATGCCTTGGGTGAGGAGGCTTGTCTTGCTCTATTAGTTTCAACCATGTCCAGCTTCCAACCACTAATGAATTTTTGTGTGTGTGTGATATTGTATATTTTGATCCAGAAAGTGAATATGTAGATCTGTTGTAATTGATGTTCATCTTATACATCTGAAACTGTGTATTTAGGTTGGGGTTGCAGAATGAAATGCAGGACTTGATCTTTTGCTTGAACATGTCACAATCAGAAGCTAATTGATCATCCTTTCTCCTTGATCCGTTTTACTGTCCAGCTCTCTGATCATCCTTCTTTTTTATTGTTGCTAGGCTGGGAAAGCTATTTTTGGCTGTTCTGAGGGCAGGAGGTATGTATTTCTTAGTCAACTGTTTTTTAAAACTGCGTTTGTGTTGTGGCTCATATTTGACATAGCTAGCTGTTCAGATGATTCTTTACTGGAGTTGGAAAATATGTGTTCATTTTACTTGGGTGTTGTTTCGCTGACCTTCAGTTAGTGTTCCAAGTTGTAATATTTTATATGCGATGGCATTTACTGTAATAGACTTTGTGATATTATATGCTTGCAGAAGTCATGGTTTCTACTATGTTATTTTAAGAATTAGCATAAGCTCTCTTGAATAACCTCAAGAGTTTTTAGTTTTTTACGTTTAATTTATTTGTTGTTATCAATTTCAGGTATTTTTTTCCTCTTGCATTTGCTACCACTCTACAGGTTTAAATGCTTGTCTTGGCATTTGAAATTTGTCATTCTATTGCACAAAGATGTTATAGGATTTGAAGATGTATGCTGTCATATGAAAAGAGAGATCTATGCGGTGTATTGTGTTATGTAATCTCATACCACTGGCTACCGGTGAGGCATGCTTGTGTGTTTTACCTTGCTACTCATTCTTTTCTGCTTTTTCTTTTTTTGGTGAATGTAACCCAAAGAAGCTTTTGGCTACAAAAGAAGTGTCCAAAATTCACATATGCTGGAAATCATGCCAATCTTTAAATGGTTTACTGTTAATTTTGAAGTCATAAATTCCTTGCTCTTTTCTGCGTATCACAATCTGTGCTGCTCTCCACTAATGGATGGCTGATTTTGTGGGATAAGTCTGTATGGATGCTTATGCTATGCATGCGAGTCTTACAATAGCCTTGTAATAGAGGAATCATCTTGCAAAACGACCGCAAATTGCCAAAAAAAAAAAAAAAAAAAAAAAAAATGGAGCTTTCTAAAATATGAATGTTTTTCTTTTCATTATTATATGAGAAAATTTTTTTTAAGGTTAATGGCTTGAATGTGTATCTGCAAAAATTCACCCTACAAAAAGAATGTTAAAAGCTCTTTTTTCTCTTCCTTAGAAATGGTTTATTTAAATAAAAAAAACGAAGACAGTAAACAGTAGAACGCGCCGCACGCGCTTGGCCAGTTTCGATTCAGACGTATGCCTGGTCCGACGGCACGCCCTCGTGGCGGCGTCGTCGGACGGGTGATAGTGGACCGAGTGTCCGGTGATAGATGGTTGTCCAGTCGGAGGGAAGACTTCACGGTGGCTTCTTCTTTTAGATCGCGCAGAGGTTGCGGCGGGGGTGAGCAGCGTGGGCTGTTGTCGGCAAGAGCGAAGGGTGGATGGCGGAAGGTGTGGCCGCCTGGTGGCGACGAGCTGGTGGCGGCGACAGCGGGTTCCGAAGGAGTCAGATCTGATCGGAATTATCCGATCCGGATTGGGTTGTTTGGAGCCTCTTGCGTCTGCAACCACCTACCTGGTTGGATCGGGTCTGTCTCCAGCGGCTATGCTGACCGGCATGATGGGGAGGGCGGCGGGGTGGAGCATATTTCCAAGATTGCTCGATGCGATGGGTGTGCCGCACATGGCCAGACGGCAGGATCTCTGTGCGCGATCGGGAGGAGGGGTGACGTTGGCAGCCTTCTTTCTGGGCTTGGGCTCGGTGACTGTTGGGCCTGGGCCTTGGTTTGGTCTCTGGTCCAAAATTTTGTTTCTTTTATGCTTTATTACTTTATTATGTCTTATTGCAGTTTAGTAATACGTGGCTTGATGCCGGCAATAAGTCCCTACCACTCTTTGGTAGGGCGACGTGGGCTTGGTCCCGGTATGCACACTCTGTGTGCCTTGTCTGGCCTAGCGAGGCGGCGAGCTGTTTGTTTGGTCAAATGGACGCAACCTTCTAGTGGCAGGATGAAATTGAGTGCCGCCGGATTTATTTCCGTGCGGCAACATAGTGGGAAAGCTGTGCTATTTGTAATGATGCTTCTTCGTTATAGAGTTATATTTCCGGTATGTCACCGCTATGTCAAAGCAAATGGAGTTGCCATTCGTGCACTCTTTGCTAATTGGTGCTTGTTAGAATACATAGACTTTGTGGAGAATCTTGGTATTATTTCAGGATATTCTCTTTATGCTTCTTGTAATCTGGGGTTCAGGCTCTACGTCCCCCCCATGTATTCTGCAATTTCGTTAATCAAGGCTTGAGGGCAGTCGCACCAGCCCCATTTCAAAAAAAAGAAATGGTTTATTTATGGTATATTAATGTATCGATACATTAAGTAGACTATTTTGATATAAAGAGTATACTAGCTCGATAGATATAGAAGTAGAAAATATGAGATATAGTCAAGTACTAACTTATTTTGACGTTTCGGGTCGGGTCTGATTCACAAGAAATTGGGCAAGGCCTAAGAAATGGCCCCATTTGGAACGTAGCCCATGATGATACTAATCTCCCCACGTCGCCCGTGAGTCCTCTAAAATCGGGGGCATAATCGTAAAATCAGGACCATCCTGTTTGAGGCTGAGATCGAAACACAGACGCATAAAATAAAGCTCTTCTAAGCACACTTGTGGAGAGAGTCAGAAAAATCCCTCAGAATTCAGATCTTGTCCGTAACATCGAGAAGAATGGCTTCTTCAACGTTCAGCGGCGATGAAACGGCACCGTTCTTCGGCTTTCTCGGCGCCGCCGCGGCCCTCGTCTTCTCCTGTACGTTTCTGTTCGGTTTTCAGATCTAAGCTAGACGACGCCGTTTCTTCGATTAGGGATTTTGATCGGTTTTTGTTTGTTGTCACAGGTATGGGAGCTGCGTACGGAACGGCGAAGAGTGGAGTAGGAGTGGCGTCGATGGGAGTGATGCGGCCGGAGCTGGTCATGAAGTCGATCGTTCCGGTGGTCATGGCCGGAGTGTTGGGAATTTACGGCCTTATTATCGCCGTCATCATTAGTACCGGTATCAACCCTAAGGCCAAATCCTATTACCTGTTTGATGGTTATGCTCATCTCTCGTCTGGTCTAGCCTGTGGCCTTGCTGGGCTCTCAGCTGGTATGGCTATTGGCATTGTTGGTGATGCTGGTGTTAGGTATGGCTTCTTAGCTCTACATACTTGCCGCGTATAAACTCTTTGCAATTATGCTGTTATGTATCTGTTTGATTGATTTGTTTCTTGAGGGGGTTTGTATAGGTTACGATTTCCTAGTTGCGATTTTAATCTGTGCTTGTTTAAGTTTAAACACATAAACATTTGAGATTACAATCTGAGTTCTAGCTATGTGTAACAAACTAACAATAGAGCAAACTGTAACTCATTTGATGAATATGATGACAATGTAATAAATAGATTTTGTCTTACGGAGTTTGTTGAGCTGGTTTTGCACATGGTTTAGTTTTCTAAGTGATCTTGGAAATGCACATTATAAGTTTTTAGGTTAGCTTAGATATGGCAGAAACTATATTCTTTCATATAATTGTTTTCCAAATTTGTAGTATACAGTACATCTGCAGCATTTGTTAACACCATTAAAGAAGTACTAAATCATTCACTGCTTTCTTTCATATCTGGTTGTGACTTCATAATGTAGATGAAAGATCGTAATTACTAGTTTTAGTGTCTTATTGCACTTGGTTTAAAATCTCCTCTGATTGTATTTTTCTTACTTTGCAGAGCTAATGCCCAACAGCCAAAGCTTTTTGTTGGGATGATCCTCATTCTCATTTTTGCTGAAGCCCTTGCTCTGTATGGTCTCATTGTTGGCATCATTCTTTCCTCCCGAGCAGGTCAGTCAAGAGCCGACTAGAAAGCTGTGCTGGGTGGATTTCTCGATTGCTGCTATTAAACAAGCTCTATGTTTTGGTATTAGTTCTAGTTTCGTTTTGGAAGTGTACTGCAGATTCTTGTTTGTTGTGATCGATGTCTACCAGATGGATTGGTAGTATTTATGTGCCAAAGGTAGAAAATAGAATTAGCAATTAGTTTTACTTCTGAATAAATTTGCATCCTTTTTCAATTTTCATTAGACCGGGCTGTATTTTTTTTGGGTCAAATTAACACTACTTTGTCCAAAATTATTTCTTGTAGCATTATGTTAGCTATATTCATCATATTCTACCTTTCAATTGGTTGGCTGGCCATAGATGGAATATTGTCATGTCAGTTATATAATATTCCAAGTGATGGACTTGGCATGATAAGATTGTATATCTCGAGTTGGGTAAATCAAACAGACTCGAAAAGAAAAGGATAGTCTGGAGCATGGTATATTCTGGTTTCTGTACTGTTGGATCCAGTGATATGGCAGATCTATGGAAAAAGGAAATACTTTGGAACATGATATGAGGTCTCAGAATGACCATCATATTTCAAATCTCAATCCATTTGGGATCTAAACCAACATGTAGCTCAATGTTGCTAATCTAGTATGAGTAATGGAGTGAAATATCACATATGAATCACTTTTTTTTTATCCCAGATTGTCATAGTAACAGTCTCCATAATCTGCAGGGTGAGTGAAACAAGAACAACTAAGAGCAACTCCAACAACTTTTCTATAATTTCTGTATAATAAAGAAGCAAAAGTTAAAGCTTTAGCATCTTTTTCTTCTTCAACTGCAACAGATTCCCTATTTTACAACAATCTCTAAAATCTCCATATTCTTCCTTAAAATTTTAGAGATTGCTACAAATATAGGGAATTTGGTTTTCTCTTTCCTCACTTTCCCTAAAATAGGGAAAGTTATAGGGAATCTGTTGGAGCAAAAGAGGCTCTTTTTTCCCTAAAGTGGAGAAAAATCAAAATATGAGGAAGTTGTTGGAGTTGCTCTAACCCAATCATGAGATTTAAAAGCATCCCAATCACTTTAACCGGTTCTCAGTTTCTCATGCATGCCTTTGAAATGATTGGATATTAAACCAATGCGTTTCAAAAAGAAACAAAGTGGAAAAGGGCAAAAGAAACCATTCTCCGCAAATCGGCCACCATGGTTGAAACTCTCGGTTTTTATTTCTTCCTCTCCAAGTAAAGGATTGCAAAGCATTTATTTTGGTCAATAGAACGCAAAATGTGGAAAACTACTGTCAAAATTCTACACATTCGAAAGCAAGTGTCGCTTCAAGTTTTCTACATGGACCCGACAACTCTACAAGTTATCAATATGTTCCAAAACATAAACATAAAGTCACAGAGGTAGATAGAGGCGGGAGGGTGATTGAAGTTAGATAATTAGAGAAGGAGAATATAATCAACTAGTGTCACGTTTACTTACTTTGAATGAAACATAATCATGAATCGGAGACAACTGGAATGGAAGAAGAAAGGAATCGGTATTGATTCCGGAGGAGTTGATTCATAAACACATCTCCCCCCTTCGTAATTAAATTCCTGAGTATTCAGGAATCGATTCCTTATAAAGAGGTGAGACCTACGCTTATTCCGATTCCTTCATGTGTTAGTAAACGCATGAATACTTTTATCCTGATTCCTTTATGTGTTAGTAAACGTACGAATAGTTTTACCCCGTAATCATTCCCTCCCATTCCAACAAGTAAGTAAACGTGCCCTAGGTTATGATTGGATTCCAACCAGAACCATAATAAGGTTTTTCTTGTTACGTCATTGCCAACGCTTTTTATTTGTCGCCAAAGCTCAACGTTAGCAGTCACTGATCACGTAAGCGAGGGGATTATGTGCTGCCCACACCACACGATACACAATTTCGCACGTGGCCAGAATAGTCGCCTTAGATTCGAAGCTCATCCCCGTCCTGGTCAAAAAGGCGCGCACATCGGCGGTGAAGCGTCGTCGTCGTCTATAAACTTAAGCGACGCGTCGGTTATTCCAAACCACTTACGAAGCTTTGAAAAGTGTATGAACCTGCGTAGACTCTCGTCCAGAATGGCCGAAGAAATTAGTAGGTCCGCCGCCGCCGAGCTCCGACCCTCTGTTTCCACCTCCACGGCCACCGCCACAAAGGCAAAGTCAAAATCGCTCTGGCCCTCCCTCCTCCGTTGGATCCCCACCTCCACCGATCACATCATCGCCGCCGAGAAGCGCCTCCTCTCTCTTGTCGCGTAACTAACTAACCAATCCAATCCACCTTTTATGTGTTACGAATTTCATTTCCTACTAAAGAACCGTAATTGAAGGCTGAATTTGGCTAATTTCTTATGAATTGTGAATTGGGGTTGGGTTTTGCAGGACCCCATATGTTCAGGAGCGGGTGAATATTGGATCCGGCCCGCCCGGGTCGAAGGTGAGGTGGTTTCGGTCGGCAAGCAATGAGGAAAGGTTTATCAACACGGTTACTTTTGACAGCAAAGAGGATTCTCCTACTCTTGTAATGGTTCACGGCTACGGTGCTTCTCAAGGTTTCTTCTTTAGAAATTTTGATGCCCTTGCAAGTCGGTTCAGGGTCATTGCTATTGATCAACTTGGGTGAGAGCTATTTTTCTGCTTCAATGCAATCTTCACATGCTTCAATTTCATTCCATAAACCTTGCATAGATAATGTAACTTGATGCTACAAGTACTAGTGTTTTTCTCTATATTCTTGATCGTCCTGACAAAGAAGGCCTTTTGTGGGTGGTGGGTTGTGGTTTCTGACCCTCCTCATTCTCCTGAACTAAAATTGTTTCTTAATTACTTGTTGCAAGTCTATAGTTATGTGAGATTGTGTAACATTAGGTTGCCAAGTAGGGTATATATATATATATTCATTCAGAGACTTTTATTTTGGAGTTTCTACTACAAAAGTACTGAAAGATTGAAACCTTTTCTTTTACAACTGATGTTGGAAGCATTAGTTCCCTAATTTATGGTGAAATCTTTTGACTTTTGGATTCTCAATGTACCCAAGTGCTATTAGGGGTCTTTCTTTATGAGACATTGTGTGCTCAAATTCTTGTTTTGGTCTTCTTTGCAGCTGGGGTGGATCAAGCAGACCTGATTTTACATGCAAAAGCACTGAAGGTAGGTCTACTATGTCAAAAAAAACTTAACTTTCAATATCACTGTATATGGATGAGTGACGTAACTCTTGACAAATGTTGACAATAAGAATAAAGTATCTTTGTCTTTTATTTAAATTTGGAATTGGCAATGCAGAAACCGAAGCATGGTTTATTGATTCTTTGGAAGAATGGCGGAAAGCCAAAAATCTCAGCAACTTTATATTACTTGGACATTCATTTGGTGGGTATGTTGCAGCTAAGTATGCGCTAAAGGTATTTGTCATTCCAGATTGATTTTTGAATCTAGGCACCACCTGGCATTTTTTTGTCACTGATGTTGATTTTATGTAATTAATAGCATCCGGAGCACGTTAAGCATTTAGTTTTAGTGGGTTCTGCTGGCTTCTCGTCAGCGGAAGATGCAAGGAATGAGTGGATTATGCAGTTTAAAACAACATGGAAAGGAGCAATTATTAACCATTTATGGGAGTCTAATTTTACTCCTCAGAAGCTAATCAGGTAACTAACATGATTTAAGCATGGTGATATATCCATTTCCATGATTTAAGCTATACATTGCATTTTGTGTTGTTTAGGTTTCTTAGCAATTACATGTGCCTATGGTGCATGCATAATTGCATTACATAGCACGAAGTCACACTCGTATGCATGCCTAGCTTACTTTGGGTGGTCTAAAGGCATCTCAGAGTTTCATGTCTTGAGATAATGATTACATTTGCAGCTAGTTTATAGTGTTTCTCTCTGCTTATGATTCTGGATACCGTTTCATATTGTCTATTTTCTTTGAACCTTTTACCATATTTGTCTGGGGGATCATTTGATTCCTCTCTGGTTATTGGTATCCTTGGTTATCCAAAGAATTTTCTGGCATTTACTTGAAACAACTTTTAGCTTCTCTCTTCCACTCATAGTGCTTTCCCATGATTCCACCATCCAATCCTTCCAGTCCCCTTCCCATATGTGGGCTGAGATTCAGTATGGAGGCATTCACACTGATCTTTTATCAAGTATGGAGGACTAGTTGCATCTACCTTTCTTTTCAATCTTACTTTTGCATTCTCGATTAATGTGTTGCTTCTTGTCCCAAATTGCTAGTTTGAGCATATGGTACTTCTTCTCATTATGCTTTTGGTCTTGGTGCAAGTTGGAATCTACTGCATTTAGTGGTGTAACAGAGAAAGATGTGGTTATCTTATTCAGCTGTTTATTTATTTTGCAGAGGGTTAGGGCCTTGGGGTCCAAAGATTGTTCGGGGTTACACAAATACTAGATTTGGCGCTCGTGCAGCAGGGACCACCCTAAATGAACATGAATCACAACTGCTAACAGGTTGATATATATCAAGTTATTTCTGTATAGCACTCATCATAGTTTTAAGATCTCTAATAGTTGCTTTTTCAATTGAAGATTACGTGTACCATACTTTAGCTGCCAAAGCAAGTGGAGAATTGTGCTTGAAATATATATTTTCTTTCGGAGCGTTTGCTCGGAAGCCTCTTCTTCAGAGGTCTGTTGATTCTACTGATTTTTTTCTTGTCTTGGTATGTTTCTTTTCTGGGGGGTCAATCTGTGTTTACATTTTCCCTTTTATGTCCAGTGCATCAGAGTGGAAAGTGCCAACTACTTTTCTTTATGGCTATCAAGATTGGATGAATTATCAAGGGGCTCAAGAAGCTCGCAAGGATATGAAGGTCCCATGTGAGATTATTAGAGTTCCTGAGGTCAGTCTCTCTCCCTCCCTCCATTGTGTATGCTTATATTGCTTCTCAATAATTAGTGAATATGATGGATTGGTTTGTATCTCAATAAAAGTTTTCCCATAAATAATTGCAGGCGGGACACTTTGTATTCATAGACAATCCCGAGGGTTTCCATTCAGCTGTTATGTACGCTTGCCGTAGATTTCTGTCACCTAACCCAGACAATGAATCTTTGCCTGAAAGTTTGACAGCTGCTTGAAATGAATACTTAGTTGCTTTCTCATTTCCTTTGTGTATATATATTAAACAATCTCCTTATTTAAGAAGATTCGTTCAAATTCCACTGATTAAATCTTTATATTCTTTCGAGTATCTGTATTTGCTATACTCCCATTATATGCATAAATACCAACCAACAATGGATTGTTTGGTGTCTGTACATCTATGATATTTATCAAGGAAAAACAAGTGGCAGTTGTAATTTAAAGCATCCATTCTGTTTCATTTTCAAGGACTATTTTGTTCGCTGTCATGATTTCATCTCACTGACGATTAGTAAGTAAATCCTTTGGAACTGCGTTAGTCTGGCATGGCTCTCATCCGCATCTGAAATTCACTAAACAAGAACTGCTGAAAACTACGGTTCTTGAGAGCTTGTGATGCTCCAAGTTTAGATTCAGTTATAAACCAAGTTGTGACGATTCAAAACCCGGAGCATGAGATACTCCAAACATGGGGTAGAAGTTGGGAAGAGTCACTATGGCAGATTGGCAGGTGAAATATTTAAATTGACACATGCTGTGTGCCTGTGTGTAATTACTGATGAGCTACCATAGCGACCCGGTGTCAGCCCCCAACTCAGAGGCCACTAGAGTAGGGCCGCCAGAGTGAAGGTGAGAACTGAGAACGACATGTCGTGGACAGTTGAGTGATGCTGCTCTGTTCATCTTCGTGACGCAGAAATCAGAAATGAATGTGAGTTGCTCTGTTTCACTTCTTGTTCTATTCAAATCACAAGGATTTTCTTACTCATAAAAATCTGTCTTCTCTACTCAGCTACTCTGATACAGTTGGGCCCCAAAGATGGGTCTCGTATAATTGCTTCACGTATAAAGTGGCAATGGCTTTACGTAGGTCCGGTCAGGGACCACGTGACGGTCAACACTTTCCCGATGAAATAAGGAGGACCCCATCACCCTTTCCGATAAGGGCGCCTCTGTCACATTAACGGCTACTTTCTCCGCTCTCCTCCCAAACCTGCCACGTGGCACGGATTAAGTTGCCACTTATTTGGCGGGAAAATAGTATTAAAGGGAAGACACCCTTTTCGGGTCCCTTTCTTCCTCTCTCTTACGAGAATAACGGAAAATCTTTGAACGTGACCGTAGAGATTGTCAGACCCAAAAAAAAAACAAAGACCGTAGAGATTGAGTGGTCCTCCGGCGCCGTCAGGTCATTATATTTTTTTTCTTTAGAGAGACGAAATTTTATTCAATCTGAAATCATACATTTCAGGCCTCAGGGGACAGAGACCAAAATCTTAAGAGAAAGCATTTACAGGTACCAAACTCTAATAATCAACCGCACAAATGACTGGAAATTCTTCCACTGTCTCAAAGGTATCAAGACCGGGGTGACGCCATAACCATGACATGACAACTTAAAATTAATATTAATGTAGTTGAGCAAAAGCAGGAATGAAACCGGGGTCAATAGAAGAAAATGGAATTAATAATTAATCACAAGATTTGAAAACACCTACTAGTTCAATGATCAATGATTTGACGTTTTTCTTGATAGAAAAACAGAAGGAAAAAAAATAAAAAAATTAGGCCGGTGAAGGTAGTGAAGTTGGATCAGCCGACGATGGTATGTCCGGTCCGACGCGGCAACCTTCAAGCATGAACACAATGTCAGCCATGAGGGGTCTATCAAGTGGATCAGGTGCGGTGCAGAGTAGTCCAACTTTTACTCCCAATAAGAACTCTTCTGATTCTGATGACTCCGGGTCTAGCTCAAGTAGTCCAGGCTCTAGCAGCTCTGTGATTTGACCTCTTTGTAGTTGCTTCTTCACCCATTTCACTATGTCTTCCTCTTCAGTAAACATCACTGGCTTCCTTCCGGTTAGGATCTCCAACAGGACAATTCCGAAACTATACACATCGGCTTCTTTTGTTGCCTGCCCGGTCAGTGCTGCTTCGGGTGACACATAGCCTAATGTACCAATTGCGGCAGATGATGATGAGGAGGCTTTTGGTGAGACTATGGTTAACCGGTCTAATCCAAATTCCGATAAGTGGGCTTCAAAATCAGCGTCAAAGAGAACATTTTGCGGCTTCACATCACCATGAACCATTGAGACTGAGTGCAGGAAAGCTATGCCTCTAGCAATGCCAAGTGCAATGAGATGCCGCATTGGCCAATTTAGTACATGACCATCTTGGTGAGAAGCCTCTTGGAGCAGAGTGGCTAAGTTTCCATTAGGCATGTAGTCGTATACAAGTAGCCTCACATCAGGACCGGCATAGTAGCCTCGCAGAACTGTTAAGTTCCGATGCTTCACCTTGCCAAGAGCTTCGGCTTCTTTGTGGAACGTCTCCTCATCGAGCACACCAAGAGAAGAAGCAGGAAGGCGTCGAATTGAGAGCACCATTCCATCTGGGAATGAAGCCTTGAATACCAGTCCGTACTTTCCCCTGCTTAACACATTTTCCTCATCAAATTGTCTTGTTGCTTCTAATGCTTCTGCATATGTAATCTTAGTATTGAACATAACAAGCTTTGGCCCTCCATTGTCTCCACTTCCGCGACCAGATCTCTCTCCGCCTGAGCTTGCACGACCTGGACTGGGACGCTTCTTCTCCCCAGTTACCATTTCTCTAAGCTTCTTACGCCAGCGGAAGAGGCTGTAGACATAGCCACAACAACACATTAACAGAAGCAAAGCTCCACCAGCAGCCACCCCAATTAATAAAAGCAACCTGTTTCTCCTTCTCCTTTTCGCATCTCCACATTCTCTGTCCAATGGTTTCCCACATAATTTCGGGTTCATTGCAAAGACAGAACCATTGAATTGAGAACCCAGTAGCTCTGGAATCTTACCAGATAGGTTGTTGTTAGACAAATTCAAGGACTTCAAGTGAGGAATGAGTGAAATATTTGCCGGGATTGCTCCACTCAACTGGTTTGAGGAAAGATCTAACACCACAAGGTTCACTAACAAAGGCAAGGAGTTTGGTATTGGCCCTGAAAGTTGATTTTCCTCTAACAATAATGAAGTCAGAGCAGAGCATTTGGAAATTTCCTCTGGTATTTCACCTGTCAATTTGTTATGACCTAAATCCAGCTCTTCCAAACTAGATAGCCGAGAGATATCAACTGGAATTTTGTCCCCCAGTTGATTAGAACTAAGCTCAAGTACTTGAAGGTTCAAACAATCTCCAAGCTCTGGTGGGATCACACCGGAAATGCGATTCTTTGACAGAGATAGAACGGTTAGTGACCGTAGATATCCATACGTGGCTGGAATACCACCAGTAAAGGCATTGGAGGAGAGATTTAGGTACACTAAACCAGTCAAGCTACTAAAACCTTGAGGGACAGCCCCAGACAACTGATTGTCTTGCAAAGCAACCACTTGTAAATTTGGCAGCCCAAAAATCTCAGTAGGCAACTCACCAGAGAGCTTTTGTTTACTCAAATCCAGTGTAGCGAGCCTCATCAGACTTCCAATACTCGCTGGGACGCTACCTGAAAGCCCACAATTGCTTAAATTCAAACCCTGCAAGCTCCTCAATGCTCCTACATTCCCAAGAACCTCACCGGAAAACTTGTTATTACTCAGGTTCAAGCTAGTCAAGTTGCTTAGCTGCATGAGCTCAACTGGAACTTCCCCTGTCAGATTATTACCGCTCAGATTCAAGGATTCTAGCCCCGAGAGTGCTCCCAAACTCGACGGGATGGTACCCGAGATTAAATTCCCACCCAAAGACAACACCTTTAAACTCCTCATTCCACCCAGAAACAAAGGAAACTGGCCCTCAAAGCGGTTACCTTCAAGATCAAGAGCCTGTAACAAACTGCATTTTGCAATCTCCGTAGGAATTTCACCGCTCAGGGAATTATTACCCACCCGGAGTTCTTCCAACCGGAAAAGATTGCCGATTTCAGCCGGCAATCCCCCCGAAAACGAGTTTCCAGCAACATCGAAAACCCTCAGCCTAGTCACATTACTCAACCAATTTGGGAACGCGCCGCCAATGCGATTGCTTTTAAGAACCAGAACCTCCAGAATACTCCAACACCTTCCATTTTGCGGCTGCACAATTCCCGTGAGCGCATTGAACCCTAGATCTACTATCCTCAGTGAAGAAGAGTCAACATTCCCATTGCACAATAAAGCTATCGGGACTGAGCCTGATAAGCTGTTCCGAGCTAAAGAAACCACCTGAAGCTTCGGAATGGCGCCGATGGTCGCCGGAATTAGTCCTCGGAGCGCGTTGTCGTCGGCGCTGAAATGTACAAGGGAGGAGCAGTTGGAAATAGCCGAAGGAAGCGTGCCGGTCAGCTGGTTCGAGTCCAGCCACAGATACTCAAGCATCTGGAGCCGGCCGATGGTCGGCGGAACGCCGCCGGTGAACTGATTGAAGGAAAAATTGACGAGCTGGAGCTGCGAGTTGGCGGAGAAGTTCACCGGAACGTCCCCGGTGAATGCATTGGAGGAAAGATCAAGGTACCGGAGGCTGGCCGGAATGTCGCCGGAGATTCTGCCGGAGAGGGAGTTGTGAGCGAGGTTGAGGATTTGGAGGTTGGTGAGGTTGAGAAGCGCCGGCGGGAGGTCGCCGGAGAGTGAGTTGCCGTGCAAGTAAACGGTGCGTAGCAAGGCGCATTGGGAGAGGGAGGGAGGAATGGAGCCGTTGAAGTTGTTGGTGTGGAGGTTGAGCTTGCGGAGGTCACGGAGGCTGGCGAGTTGGTCGCCGAGTCGACCCGCGAGGTGGAGGCGAGGCAGGCTGAGTTCCCGGACTTGGTTGTTGAAGCAAACGACGCCGCGCCAGTCGCAGGGGGCGGAAGGCGTGGAGGAGTCCCAGCCGTTGAGGGCGCCGAGCGGGTCGTGGAGGTTGAGCTTGAAGGAGGTTAAGGCTTGGATCTCGGAGAGTAAAAGTTGACCGGCGGTCAATGCGGCGGTGAAGTACAGCATTGGGATGATCAGAAAGAAGAAACTAGCCGTTGCCATTAGAGAGCGTGAGACTGAAAATGGGGTTTTGGTATTTTGTGTGGGTGGTGGAAACAGAGGGTGGGGTTTTCTGGGGAAGGAGAGAAGGGACCGGAAAGAGGAGCGGTTAGAGAGAAACGACGCCGCGGGTGGGCGACCCAAGTAAGTGGCTGGGTTAAGCTCTGGCTTTGGTTTTGGCTTCCCTCTTCCCAAAAAGTTCGTATTTAAACCTCTCTTTTTGTTTTTGTATTTGTTTTGACAGAAAGAGAGAAAGGACGTTTCAGTGTGCCTGTGATAATGAGAAGGTCACTTTCTTTCGGCGCTTACGCCTCAACTTCTTAGAAATGGCCCAACCGAGGGAGAGACAGTACAGAAGAAGAAAAAAAAAAATTTCTTCTCATCTTCATGCATGATGTTTCGAATTTCATGATGAAATTCTACTATATTATGTAATTATATATTAAGTAAATTAGCTCGATATATAAGTATTAGAGTATATTGATATGAATTATATGATGATGGATTAGTCTACGAGACTACGACTGTACATAGCTGATTTACTGTTATAGATAATTGGTTTAAATTTAATATATTGATATATTAATGTAGCATAAAAATATTTGAATTTCATTAGATAAAATATCAAGGATAATTTCCAAGTGTGTAGATAATTGAGGGCTAAATCCAAATCATAAAACAAATTGTGTCTGGCTTAAACAAAAACAGAACTCAATGGTCAAAAAGAGCAACAAAAAAAAATAAAAATAAAAAAGCAGGCCAACAAGAGCACCAGAAGACTTATAAAACAAAGGCTTCAGACTCCTAAGATGGGAATTACAAAGTAGAATTGACATTCGAAGGAACCCGCAATTAAGCAGCAGACATTAAACCAGGTCAAAGGCTTCAATCCCCGCTTATAGTGCCGCAAGATGGCAAGATCTAGTTAACCTATCCAATAAGTAGTGGACAAAAGAGCAATTTGCTGTGTCATCTCTCCCATTTCTTACGTAGTTGTATTTTATTAGCAGATTGGTATGAAATTCGCTGAAAATAATGAGTTTCCTGAAAATATGAGACTTTTATACCTTGTTGATGAAGAAATTATGGAAAAATAAAAAATGAGACTTGATTGATGAAGAAATGTTGGAAATATGGGGCTTCATGATCTATTGATTTGTATCATCTTCATCTTGATAGTCTCAGATCATCTCGAATTTTTAAGTAATTATTGGGTGGTGTGAAACTATCACGTGTTCGTTACCTGATTATTAGCATGTCGATACATACACACAGAGATTTTGTAACGTGGTTACAAAAATGCTGATACATACATGCTTAGAGTAATAAAAGAAGATACATAGACCAATTATGCATTATCAAGGCGAAGTCTAAATAATATATCTGAACCCACTAAATAATATCTATGAACCTAGAGGCTAGCCGTTCGATTGGAAAATAATTGGGGGAGCCTATTGAAGAAAAATAATAATTGGGGGAGCCTATTGATTGAAACCATTTTCAGTTAATTGGGCTGAGCAGCGGTACAACTGGAATTCATTTGTTAAAAGAAAATAGGCTGAGCCTTTTGATTGAAACCGTTTTCAAAGGTAATTGGGCTGAGCAGCGGCAGCCCAATTCATGTGTTGAAAAAAAGTGGCATAGAAGAAAAACAATTTCCGTTGCCGGGACTTGAACCCGGGTCTTTCGGGTGAGAGCCGAATATCCTGACCAACTAGACTACAACGGATTATTAATCAAGCAACAATAACTAATGTTTAGGATTATAGGTCATAGTACGTGTTATACTGTGACTCATTGATGAATGTCAAGAGTAAAAATTGAAAAGCCAAGAGGAAATGATAGTGTCAAACCCAGAAAGAAGGTACCTGAGGCTGAGGGTTTAAGGCGGAGGGACCAATGGAGACCTTGAAACACTTGGCCATTGGCTTCTACACCCCAAGACTCTCCGCCCCTTTCCCACACTCAAGAAGAAAACCCCAAAAGCTCAGGCCCGCATTATGCTCCGCCAGCAAATGGGCCGACCGCCTCCTCGCCGACTTCCAATTCCTCGGCGACTCCTCCTCAGACCACCATTCCACCACGGCCACTCTCGCTCCTCCTCCTCCTCCTCCTCCCCCACTCGCTCCTCCCGAGCGCCACGTGTCCATCCCCCTCGACTTCTACCAGGCACTCGGCACCCAGTCGCATTTCCTCGGCGACGGGATTAGGCGAGCTTACGAGGCTAGGGCTTCGAAGCCGCCTCAGTACGGGTTCACCCAAGATGCTTTGGTCAGCCGGAGACAGATTCTCCAGGCCGCCTGCGAAACCCTAGCCGACCCTACCTCCAGAAGAGAGTACAATCAGTCCCTCGTTGAAGACGAAGACGGAACAATTCTTACCGACGTTCCTTTTGATAAGGTAAATTGCAGTCTCGTGTCTCAATTACATTTGATCGGTGTGAAATTAATGAAGAAATTAATTTGTAGGTTCCTGGAGCTCTTTGTGTGTTGCAAGAAGCTGGAAAGACGGAGCTGGTTCTTCAAATTGGGCAGAGTTTGCTGAGGGAGAGGCTGCCGAAATCGTTCAAGCAAGATGTGGTTTTGGTGATGGCACTTGCTTATGTCGACATGTCGAGGGACGCAATGGCATTGTCCCCACCGGATTTTATTCAGGGTTGTGAAGTGCTCGAGAGGGCTTTGAAGCTCTTGCAGGTAAAGCCCTCATTTGCAAGTCTCTTAGTTTTTGTTTATATGCATGATAATGTCTAGTTTTGCCTAGTCTGATGCTTGATCAACACTCACATTCAACATGTAGGAGGAAGGTGCTAGCAGCCTTGCACCTGATCTTCAAGCACAAATTGACGAGACACTGGAAGAGATCACCCCACGTTGCATTTTGGAACTTCTAGGTTTACCCCTTGATGAGGAGTACCAATCAAGAAGGGAAGAGGGCCTCCGTGGTGTCCGCAACATATTGTGGTCTGTTGGAGGAGGCGGAGCAGTTGCTCTTGCTGGGGGATTCACCCGTGACAGTTTCCTGAACGAGGTCTTTTTACGAATGACTGCAGCTGAACAGGTAGCCTCATTCTCTCTGTTAATTTCTTCCCATGATCTATATGCTTCTTGCTAAATTGTCTAATCTTTTTTTTTTTTTTTTTTATCTTTGTTTCCATTTATTGTTGTTGTTGTTGAAAGGTGGAACTATACGTATCAACACCAAAAAACATCCCAGCCGAAAGCTTTGAAGTTTATGGAGTGGCGCTTGCGCTTGTTGCTCAAGCCTTTGTTGGTAAAAAACCTAATCACATTCAAGATGCTGATAACCTGTTCTGGGAACTTCAGCAGAATAAGGTATCAGCTGTAGGACACTCTGTTAACACCTATATAACCAATGAAAATAGTGAGATAGACTTTGCTTTGGAGAGGGGACTCTGTTCACTTCTTCTGGGGGATCTTGATGAGTGTCGCTCATGGTTGGGCCTAGACAATAATAATTCACCGTATAGAAATCCATCTGTAGTCGATTTTGTCTTGGAGAATGCTAAGGATGATGATGACAATGATCTTCCCGGACTTTGTAAGCTGTTGGAGACATGGTTGATGGAGGTGGTATTCCCCAGATTTAGAGACACCAAAGATATTGAGTTCAGCCTTGGTGATTATTATGATGATCCTACAGTCTTGAGATACTTAGAAAGGCTGGATGGAACTAATGGCTCACCCTTAGCTGCAGCAGCAGCCATAGTAAGGATCGGTGCTGAAGCTACTGCAGTTCTTGATAATGTCAAGGCCAGTGCAATTCAGGCCCTGTGGAAGGTGTTTCCTCTGGGTCAAAGAGATAAGAATATGACACCTCAAGAAGATCATGAGGTGAATTATTCTCTTCTTCCTGAAGACAGTGGAGACCCTTTGGAAGAATCCTATGAAGATGATTCTATTCGTGTTGCTGAGGTTTCTGGAAGAGATGGTTCTGTTGATACACTTAAAGAAGAATCAATTACTGAGCAAATCAAAGATGCAAGTGTGAAGATTATGTGTGCTGGTGTGGTAATTGGACTACTGACTTTTGTTGGATTGAAGTATTTACCCGGCAGGAATAGCTCATCCAATCTACGTAAAGAACTTAGTTCAGTGACTGCATCTGATGTCACTAGTTCAGGTATGATTATAATCATGCGTTATAGCATAATCAAACCATTAACGAAGCCTTGCTTTCACCTACTAAGGTCTGAAACATAAATACTTTTGGTCTCTTGACTCTTTCTGCTTCCATTTAGTTAATGAAACACGCTATTTCAGCCAACTGATAAAAACAAGCATCCACATGAATCTTTTGATAGCCACTTGCTAGCAGTAAGGGCTGATTTCTGATTGGGCTATCTGAGTCGATTTCACACCATAAGCAAACAGTTTCACAGCTGATGAATTCTCCTTCAAATCACAAACACCTACACCTTGACCATTGGTTCTCTGACAAGCTATTCATATTCGAATTACACCTTGTAACCCCTCTTTTTCACAGCGATGCGAATGCACCCAGAATTCCTTATTCCTAATTCCAACATGATAAAAGATGTTTGGTATATTTTTTATGTTTATGACATTTTAGATCCATATGGTGTTTCATATGCCAATTTATATGAAGTAAAAGCTCACTGTAGAAGCTACTGTATAATTATGCAGGGTTACCAGTAGATGTTAAGTCTGCAGAGGAATTACCCAAAATGGACGCACAAATTGCCGAAGGTCTAGTTCGGAAATGGCAGAACATAAAATCTCAGGCTTTTGGACCTGGGCATTCCGTGGATAAATTGTCAGAGGTGAGAATTCCTTAGTTTTTGTGGATGAAATACCATATCTTTAAATCATTTAAGGCCTCATCAGAAAACTTCTTTTGATTTCTTATAAACATCTAGTGATTTGGTATATCACTACATAGTTCTATATATTGCACATCAAAGTCTGAATCTCTTGATCATACAATCTACATCACACTATCAATACTTACTTTTATATACAGCTGTTTGGGAGACAGGAGTCTGAGGATGTAGATAACTTGTTAATTCAATTGTTGATTTAATTTGCTGTATTTAAGGCCTGTTAATTACATCTAATGAAATTCCAATTAATCATGATGTATCAGCAAAAAAATGTTTCAATGTCTTTATGCTTGTCCTGACATTGCAAAAACTGGCAGGTATTGGATGGTGAGATGTTGAAGATATGGACAGATCGTGCAACTGAAATTGCACAGTTAAATTGGTCCTATGATTACACCCTTTTGAACTTGAGCATTGACAGTGTAACAGTGTCGCTAGATGGGCAGCGTGCTGTGGTGGAAGCAACTCTTGAAGAATTAGCCCAATTAACTGATGTGCTCCATCCAGAGCACGATGCCTCGAATAGCAGAACATACACTACAAGATATGAGATGTCTTGTTCAAGCTCAGGATGGAAAATCACTGAAGGAGCTGTCCTCCAATCATGAACAATGATGTAAGATTTGATATGCTTAATGTAAATGGTATCTTTTGTTTTGAACATGTTTATATATCTAAGGTGTAATTTTGTCAAAAATTTGAGTCGTTGTCAGTATCAAGATATATATAAATAAATATTCACTCCATCCCTTCTCCCCCCTCACTTTCCCTCCTTTTTTTTCTGTATACAGTAGTTCGGAAGAGAATATGTAGAGATGACAAAGGAAGAACATAAGAATTACCAGTAAATTATTATGAATATCAGTCAAAATATTGCAACAATTTATCCTCTCTCTTTTTCTTGGTTTTTATTATAATTATTTTTAAACGGCAAGGCACCCTCCTAGAAATTGACCGTTCTTTGTAGGTCTGCAATAAGTGGAGATGACTGTACGCTTGTATACAGCTTACCACATTGCCCGGAGAGACCCCTGACTCCTCTCTTTGCTTCTATATGGAGTTCACTAATGCATGTCCATAGGCATATCACATAAACATACACCTCTGGTCACATGTCTTTTTTGTCCAATGTAGCAGCATAGATACATCAAACATAGGGAGGTTGAGGTATCAAATAATCATAGTAAAATTATAGATTGCCATGTAGTTTACAATCAGAGTCTCTGTTCGAGCTGAGCTATGTCTACAGTCATCTTGTTCTACGTGGAGCAAATAGTTCTATAGGGTAGACATGGAGTCCCAGAAAGAAGATTTCTTGGGAACTGGTCGGGATAAGAAGCTGAGTCCAAGTATCTCCTTGGGAGCCTGAAGTGGCTCTGCAAGGTCAATCAACTTTGCAACAAGTGCAGCACTCTCCCTTATGTGTCTCATGTCCATTGTGCTCGTCCATAGGTAGTTTGTCAACTGTAGGCTCCTTTCCTTCGTGTTCAGTCTAATCCCCCACTTCTGGTAAAGCCTCTCTCTATCTTTTCTTGGGAATCTCTTATGCACTTTCTTACTTAACATTTCCCTCTCTTTCTTAAGAGCCTTCATACTGTTTCCCATTTCATATAAGAAAAAAGATGAGATTTAGCTGTCAAAGTTCGAGAATACGGTCTATATCGAAAAGGGTTAAGCTCAGAGTATAAAAATTCAAATATGGGTGTTTATGTGTGCGCGCGCTCGCGCGTGTGAAGTGTTGTGTTCCAAAGTTTAAGTTCCTTGTGGGTTTGTTTGTTGAGATCTGAAAGATTACCTTGAAGCTGGCGTGAGAGCCTGACGATCACTCACAGTACTTCGATTACTTCCATCGGAGAATGTCTCCTTTAAAGCGGTCATTCTTCTAAGCTCTACCTCCAAGTACAGAAAGTCAGATGGATCTCCTTTGTAAAGGAGGAAGAAATGGGATCTGTGGACCAATGGCACATAGCAAGCATCCCAGAGTTCGATTATTAATCCCCTCTGTCTTTCAAATTCAGACCGCCAGTCAGAGTTGTTTCTCAATGCTCGTTGTACTGATGTATCCATACGGCCAGGCCTCCTCGATGATTGTCCGTGCTTTTCATATCTGTCTTTCTTATGTTCCTCATCAAAATTGAGAACACTGACATTATCCTCCAAATCTGACTCCGAATAGTTCTGGATAACTTTCCAAGCCACCGGAGCACTCAAAACAGAAGCTGATTTAGAACTCATCACTGATGAACTCATCACTGATTTAGAACCAGGCTGCTTTGATTTGAAGAGCTTCCATCGCAAGCCTGTTGAACCTCTAGGTAACTCCTCCACAACATCCTCCTCATCAGGCTCTCGGTCCTCTGCCTCCACTTGAACACTCAAAAGAGATTCTCGACCAGAATCTCTTCGGGTAAGCTTTCTATGCTTCAGTTTAGACACCTTGCGCTGAGAGACTTCTTGTCTTTTATCAGGTAAGTCCTCTACCTCAGGCTTTCTAGTTTCATCTGTATTTGTGGAAGCTCTCACGACAGAATCTTTTTGGGTAAGCATTCCATGCTTCGGTCTAGACACCTTGTGCTGAGAGACTTCTTGTGTTTTATCAGGTAAGTCCTCCTCTGCCTCAGGTTCTCTAGTTTCATCTGTATTCGTGGTAGCTCTCACGACAGGAGCTTGAACATCTTCTCTGTGTAACCTTTCAATGTTGATACCATGCTTTGATTTGAACGTAGGCGTTGCAGGCTCGTTTTGTACCGTCTCCTTACCTGGAGATAGAGAACTTAGGAGAACTGCCCTGGCACTTCTACTTCTGGAGAAGCTTAAGCTTACAGGGCTGGATTCAGTGGAACAAGGAGATTGATCCAGAGGGCCATTAAGAGTCACAAGAGTGTTAATTGTCATTTGCAAATCATGTATTTTCCTCTGCAACGCTTCATACTCTTCACTAGCATTTCTCAACTCGGCATCTTCCTTCTGCTGCAATGATGAACCTGCTTCTTCATCCATTGACATTTTACTCTTGTCCATGCTTGGTTCTTCCATTTGATCAATGCATCTAATCTCCTTGCAGACATCTTCAGGTTCTGTAAGATGCTCTTGTGCAGTGTCATTGCACAAAGCAATATCTTGAGCTTTTACGTGAGATCTTCGTGCATTGTCTTCAGGTTCTGCATGAGAGCTTTGTGCAATATCTTTGTCTTCTGCTTGAGATCTTTCTGCAATATCCTCCCAAACTTCAAACTTTGGAGCGCTACCATCCAGCAGAAAATTTTCCTCAGAAATCTCAGAAAGCCGTTGGAAGTGCTTGCTGGAATTCGAGGAACAACTAGGTCTGTCAGTACTATCTAGTGGATTGCATGCTTTTACACCCTTGTCTGATGACTCCAATCCTGAATTTTCAACTATTCTAGCCCGGCCTTCTTCAACTGATTGTAGCAAATTTTGAACCCGAGATTGAGCAAAATCACGTTGCTTAGTCAATTCTTTTATTTCTTTGTCCATCTGCATAATGTAACATTGAAAAAAAACAACAAAAGCATTAGCATCCAAAAGAAGAAAGTACAACGCAACAGCAAACTCGTCGTAAGTTTAAAACTCTATCAGAATACACATTGAAGTTTTTCTGGGTACTAACAGAAGTACATGTATAAAGTTAGTCACAGAAGTCATCCCCTCACCTGTTGCAACAAAAGTTCCTTCTCTTTCATAGAATTTGTTGCTAAGCTCTTCAATGCGTTTTCCATTTTAGCCAATTGTTGCTGCAATTGCTTTACCAATGCCTTATCTGACCTTACCACATTGACCTTTGCATTTGTAGTAACCTCTTTTGCACAACTTGCAAAGAACAGGGTGTTTTTTGATTGCTCAACATGACTTCGTGCAGGGCTCATGGTGCAAATGATGGCTGTCCTAGCGTTACCTCCCAAAGAATTTTGCAGTATGCGTGTTAGCTTGGAATCTCTGTAAGGTATGTGTCCATTTCTTCCCGTGCTGCATCCATTAATGAAATTAAATTCATAAAGATGCATGTTAAAACGTGTAGAGATTTTATAAATGACCCAAGAACTTTGTTGAGTAAATGGAAGAACAACTAAACCTTAATTTGCGTATTACAGTTCCCAGGGTCAGTAAACTTCTATTTATGTGACAACCTTCTTTCAATCTTGCACCAGCTGATAATGCCTGAGCGACACGCTCGCTGCCCGCAAGATCAACAAAATTCTGCACAAAGAATTTCATTTTCATTCCTATTAATATGAACAATATTGAACAAGTTTCCTAGTGAAGCAAGATAAGTACTTCCATACCACAGTAGCAGCAAGAGTGCCTGAACTTTGAAGGCCTTCTAATTGTTTGGCAGTACTTTCAATTGTCTGTTAATTCCAACAAAAGACTTCAAAACAAAGTTCTCATGCCAAATACGAAAGTAACTATTTGAAAAAATGACAAGCCAAGCATACCAGTCGCAAAATTTGATGAGATCTTGAACTAGTTTCATTCAAAGAGGTCTCTCCTATCTTCCTTTGTGCTGCATGAATAAGTTACCATATTAAGAGTTCACTTGGTTAACATGCACTCCATTTAATCCAGTGAGACTAAACTAACACAAGTGACTTTACCTGCGCAGAGGGAAAGAAGCTCCTCCATGTGGTTCCGGTCTCTCAGTACCTCCTCTGAAAGCTTCTCGACAACTGTACCTTTCTGTACGTTGAAGTAGTATTAGTAAAAGAATTTGTCATTCAATGAATTACGTCTACTCAAAGGTATAAATGACTCACCTCTGGATCATCTAGCAGCCTAAGTTGAACATTCTCGGAGCTGAGGAGATCTCTGACAGCTTCATTATATATCTCCATGGCAGAGAACTTCAACACGAATTCACGGTCACTTTGCTGAAACACAGATGTTCAAATTATGCCAGGTCCTAGAAACATAGTCAGATAATATGACGCAATTAAAATGTTAGTAAACAGTACACTTACTCTCTCCATGTGATCATATATATCTGTAACAGCAAATTCGGTCACCCCATTCATGGTATACGTCTTTCCGCTGCTTGTTTGTCCATAGGCGAAAATGGTTGCTGCAGATGATGATATTTCAGTCAAACTATATAGATTCTGCTTGGTTACACTTTAGTATCATCAGAAAACAAGGATTAGAAAATGATCACTGACAGTTGATGCCGTTAACGACTGAAAGAGCAACCTCCTTAGCTGCCTCTTCATACACCTGCTTCGTAGAAGAGTCGTAACCAAATACTCTATCTATGAAGGGACATGAAAAACAGTGTTAATGAAAAAACAAAAATTTCACTTTCACAAAATGCAGATGAGGAAGAAAGTGCATGTGTGTAATTACCAAAGGAATAAGCAGAGGGAGACGAGGCCCGATCAGGTTGGTTGCTGCTGTACATGACGGTGTTGTTGAAGCATTCCCAATCGGAAACGTCATTCTTTGCCTTTTCCTTGTCATTCAATGGTCTCACCCTAACCGAAACAAGAATCTTCTCTTCATTCACAGCCTCCTCCGTCGCCATTGTCTCTCGGGTTCTTCTTTCGGAACAAACAAGAAACAGTATATAAAGCCCTAGCAGCTTCAGATTTCCCAGTTTTCCTCTCCCTGGTAGACGTAGGAGAGAATGCAACCCCAGCAGTCAAAATGCTCAAACAGATGATCTTCTCCCAATGCGCAGGTCCTCTACTTTCAATTCGCATTCGAAATCCTTATCTGATCGTCTTCTAGTTTCTTCTTCTTTTTTCTTTTTCTTTTTCTTCTATTTTCCAGGCTTTCCTTGTTGTGTGATCAATTAACTTCAAAATAAAAGCATCTTGAGATTGAAAATCGGCTATGCAGTTTGGAACAGAATGTCAAGCGCCTTTTAACAGCGAAGCCACGCAGATTAGACTAACAAAAACAAAATGATATGTATCAGAACAGAACCCCTTTGATTTTATCCTTGCTTTTCGTTTCTGGACGGAACGGCCAAAACACGCTCTAGAACGAAACTCGGAATCAGGAAATGAGAGCAAGATGTTGGTTTTGGCCGAACCGTGAAGACCAGAGGGGTTGCTGCCGGCCTGAAAATGAAGGCAACGAGAGGAGGAATAGCAACGGTGGCCGATAACCGTTTTGCTTCCCTGTCTCACGCTCCTATTTGAGTTTGAGTTACTAACAACCCCAGATATACAACCAACCGCCTAAAGCTAACAAAAAAGTCCAAAACCAAAATCGAACTTACTATTTTAACGTCCAGCTCGCCAATTCGGATAGCATCTACAGTACAGTTGTATGTCTAAAGATGTGGGCTACAACTGAAGTAGATGCCCCCTCCCGTCGTTGGGCTGCGAAGAAAGCCCAATTCACGCGACTCACTCATCCCTAGTGAAGGTTAACTAAATCTTCTACCATAAATCATTTGTTAAACAACGATAAGCGCATCGGATAAGAAAAAAAATAACAACAAGCGTAGTCTAACATAAATTGGTATAGGTATATCACTAATGTTGTTTGCAACGTATAGGAACGGTCATTCAGGTTTTATTGCATTAAGTGATTTAGGACTAACTTATATATTGTAGATTCTATTGTCACTTTTTGGATGAAAAATTTTCATATCGAGATATCAAATTTATTCATATCGAGGACTTTTCAGAAGTTACACAAAAAAAACTTTTGAAATAACATCAAAACTTACGGCATTAGGTTACCGCATTCCCGCACCACCACAGTTCTTCATTTCCATTTTGGACACTGCCAACATTAGCAAATGAGTCACGTGCCGCCTTCTGTATTCCCGCCCCCGCCAATATTCATCCTCGTTCGCGCTAGCGCGAAAATTCTTCATTTTATTTTCATTTCATTTATGTTCGAATTATGATCTCTGTGTTGCTTTACTGTGTTGGTAACACAAAAATCATTAATTTTTTTCTCTTTCATAGACCTTGATTTAAGTCTTTTACCGATGATTTTGGAATTTTGGAACTATTTCTCGATTTTGGATCATCCGTCGGCAGCATATTTCTCTTTTTTTATACAAAATTACCCCTTCTAGCCACAAAACCTAGAGCTCTACGACAGCCCAGACGATGGGCAAAGTACAGCACATAAACATAAACAATAAAGAAACAAAAAATAATAAAATGACAGCCTCCCATCATCATCATCATAACTTTCACTCATTTCATTCACCAGAAGTAACAACGAACAAGATAATAAATATAAAAAAATTGAAAAAAGAATTATAAAGAGACAGAGAGATTGAGAAAAAGAACGAGAGAAAACAATAGTCAGAGTCTTTTTTTTTTTTTTTTTGGCTTATCCAGAAAGCCAGATGGCCCAGATCCAATGGATAATGGAATGAGAAAAAACCCAACTCCCTCTGTAATTTTCATATTCAAAGAAATTTAAAACCCCCCCGATGAATTAGATTTCCCTTTTTCGGTCCCTCACTCCTTTTTTCTCCATTTATACCAATCAATCACATTACAGCCTGTCCCAATTTCCTCTTCTTCTTCTTCTTCTTTAAAACCCTACCAAGAAATTACGGGGTAATAATGGCGACGAGAGGGAGCAGATCAGAGAAGGTGAAGAGGATTTTCTACCAATTTGACGCCAACCATGACGGAGGGCTTAACCGGGAGGAAATGGCCGCGCTCGTGGTGGCCGTAAACCCTAGGGTCAAGTTCAGCGACGAGCAGATCAATGCCATTTTGGACGAGGTGTTTCGGACCTACGGCGACTTCATCGACGGCGACAAGGGGCTGACGTATGAGGGCCTGTTGCGGACGTATGACGACGGAGCCGGCGACGTGGACCGTGACTTCGACGCGCTTGGGTTGGAGCTGAGTCTGGATGAGGCCAGAGGAGGAGGAGGGGCTTCCATGGCCTCCGAGGCGTCGTCGTCGTCGATAGTGGACGAGCGCATCGCGGAGTCGCAGAAGAAGCAGCGGACGGCGGCCTGGGCGGTGTCGCCGAACCACGGGATCGTGTTCGACGACACGTGGAAGATTGTGGACGATTTGGAGATTCTGGTGAAGAGGTTGAAGGTGAAGCAGGCGGGGAATAATAATGGCAAGGTGAAGGGTGAGAATCTGGACTCGTATTCGGAGGCTGGGTGGTCTAGAGAATTGGGGCCTTCTTCGGAGATTTCGGAGAAGAGGGTGTTTTGGGAAGAGTCTGGGCATGACTATGCTCTGTTTGTCAAGGAATTGGGGGTGCTCAGGAGCCGTGCCGACGGAGCAAGGTCGAGGGAGCAAGCTTTCGATGGACACATGGCAATTGGGAGGGTTTTGTATGAGCACCAGCTGTTTAAGGAAGCTTTGGTTAGTTTCAAGCGAGCCTGCGAGTTGCAACCGGTGGATGTTAGGCCACATTTCAGGGCTGGGAATTGCTTGTATGTTCTTGCCAGGTACAAAGAGTCTAAAGAGGAGTTTCTGCTGGCTCTCGAGGCCGCCGAGGCCGGTGGGAATCAGTGGGCGTATTTGCTTCCACAGATTTATGTGAATCTTGGGATTGCTCTTGAAGGTGAAGGTATGGTTTTAAGTGCTTGTGAGTATTATAGGGAAGCTGCTATACTTTGTCCAACTCATTTTAGAGCCTTGAAACTTTTGGGGAGTGCCTTGTTTGGGGTTGGGGAATATAGGGCCGCTGTTAAGGCCTTGGAAGAGGCCATTTTCATGAAACCAGACTATGCCGATGCACATTGTGATTTGGCTTCGGCTCTGCATGCTTTGGGTGAGGATGAGAGGGCAATCGAGGTTTTTCAGAAAGCCATTGATTTGAAACCCGGCCATGTTGATGCCTTGTACAATTTGGGTGGCCTTTATATGGACTTGGGAAGGTTCCAGAGAGCTTCTGAGATGTATACTAGGGTTTTAGCTGTGTGGCCAAACCATTGGCGCGCTCAGCTTAACAGGGCTGTGTCCTTGTTGGGAGCTAGGGAAACTGAGGATGCTAAGAAAGCTTTGAAGGAAGCATTGAAAATGACCAACAGGGTTGAATTGCATGATGCCATTGCACATTTGAAGCAGCTGCAGAAGAAGAAGGTCAAGCCAAATGGGGGTGCCAATGGGGAAGGTTCCTTTGTCACTGTGGAATCTACAAAATTTAAGGCCGTTGGGGAGAAAACAACATTGAGGCAAGACTTAGCCATTGCACTTGAGATTAGGGCTTTTCAGAGGATTACCAGGTTGAGTCGTTGTGATGTGGATCTCCTTAAAAGGGAGATGAGTGATGGTGATGTACCAGTGTCATATTCAGGTACTGGTGTCCCGCAGAGGTCCATACGCAAGCCTAACTTGGAAGAAATTCTCCGCAGGTTGCTTAATTTCCTAAAGCCTGAGACTTTTCAAGGAGCTGTGAAAGCCATAAACGAGAGAATACTCTCTGTTTTTGATGATACAGGTGCAGGTAGGGTGGACTTGGGCATGTTTTTAGCTGTTCTAGCCCCTATTTGCAGTGGCCCGCCAGAAAAGCGCAAGCGAATTGCTTTTGATGCGCTCTTGTGGCGCCCTGTGAATGAAGGTGGTGGTTCTCAGATAAGAAAAGATGACGCCACTAAATATATCAAACTGTTGAGAGCTATATATGTCCCTTCCCATGGGGTTAGTGAGATGCTGGAACTCCATGGAGAAACAGATCCTTCAACAATGTCTTACACAGAGTTTCTTGTCATGTTTAACGACCCTGATTGGGGTTTTGGTATCATGTCCACGCTGTTGAAGCTTGAAACTGGGGACAGGAATCGCCATGGTAATCATGTCTGTTCAGTTTGCCGCTATCCAATTATTGGGTCTCGCTTTAAGGAGATAAAATCTCATTTCAGTTTGTGCAATCAATGCTACAGCGAGGGAAAAGTTCCTCCTGCCTATAAGCAGGAAGAGTACAAGTTCAGAGAATATGGAACTGAGGGCGAAGCCATGAAAGACAAGTGCAAGTGCTTTACATTGCAAGCCCATAATGACCCGTAGCTAGATTCAGTTTTCTGTTTCTGTTTATTCTGTATAATCCTTCTTGATGTTCTAGCTGTTCAGTGTGAAATATATAGCTCATGTCATGAATGTGTTATGTGGGAATCATGCCCTTGTATAATACATTTGTTTCCATGGATTCTGTCTGCGCCTCTGTTGTCCTTCTCTACTGATATCATCTGTACAATTCAAACTTGTATGGGGATGCTTTTTCTTTTGTAACACTTTCTGGGAGGATCTTTCGTTGCTTAATCCAGTTGCATGTTCTTGTAGATTGAAGTTTATCAGTGTTTTGTGGAGAATTGGAGATATGAATTTCTGCTTTCAGTTTTCTGTATTTACAATTATGACTATTGTAGACCTTGTGTTACAGGATGCTCGTTACTAAACCATATGATTGCTGATTGGGACAAGAGGACGTTGGTTATTGTTCATCTTTATTCACTCTAGTTACACATCACAATCATGTCATTATTTTACAAGAGGACATGATTGTTTCCAAGAATTATTAGTGTTCGTATCATTCCAAGATTTGATACAAATTTAGGGTTATAAATCTGTGGTTGCGACTTCTGAGCTCTACAAGCCACAGGGGGGAATCAAGTACAAGTACAGCTTTGAAATGATGAGCATGAAGAAAGCTAGCAGCAAAAACCTCCCATAAAAGTACAAGGAAAAAAAAAAAAAAACACGCTTTTATCAATGAATTATACGTAGTAAAAATTCATTCATATTCAACAATAAATAAAATGAAAAATATGCTTGTTACAAAATTTCGTCAGTAAACACACTTTTACGAATGAATAATTCGTCGGTAAGAACCACCCATAGTAAAAGTTTATCAAAAATAAAAACACAATAACTGACTAAATTTCGTTGGTGAATACACAATTGCTGACAAAATTTCATCAATGTAAACACACTTGTCAACGAAATTCCGTCGACATAAACACATTTACCCTCGAAACTCCATCGGTATAAATACCTTTGCTGAGGAAAGCTTTGTCGCGAAAAGCCGCCCATACTAAAAGATAAATAAACAGGAGTTGAAATGCATTGAAGCGCTCTTGCTGGTAAGTTTAGATATCGTCTTTGGTAAAGAACGGCATTCATATTAGGTTTTCTAAAATTTTGGGCGAGAATCTTGGAGCAGAGCATCCATTCTGTTGAAAGCACTTGACGCATGCAAGAAACATGGTAAGTCATCCATCAGGTATGAGAAAGAAAGAATGAATTCCTTCCATACTTAATAATACTTCATATATAATATAAGGATTTGTTGCTGACAATGCCAAATGCATCTCTGAGATTAGATATTCAAACCATAACCATAGCTACTGCAGAATCATCATGCCAACAGCAGTAAGCTCAGCGAAGCACATTTTATGCGCCATGATGATGATAATGTCTATATTGGGGATTATGCCAAGAGCGACAACTTTACCTCCGTCGTTGATATCACCAGCTCCAGCCCCAGCACCAGCACCATCATCTCTTCCCTCCCACCATCTGAAAAACCAGGTACAGTTACGGAAGGAAGACTACAAGACACAGCCGTCGGAAATAGCTCTGGAAGACTATGACCTCTGGAATCCCACACCCTGTTTTGGTAGAGGCAATATGGCTCCAATTCCTCATTAGGCAGAATATTCTTGTAATTACTTTCTAATATGGTGTCTTGGAAACAAATAAATACAACCAGTTGTTTCACATCATCAATGAATATTTGTTTGGTTCATCATGCATATCCATGTAGCATAGATATTGGAATAGTCGGGGAGTTCCTACTTTTCTCATACCAAGGCAAGCATCCAAGCTGAGGAAACACCAACCTACTTTGACGGAGGAGGCAAATACATAGAATAGAAGTGCAGGAGTAAAGAAATAGAAGTCCAACTGTCATTTAACTAGTATCATTGTGAAAACGAAAAGAGAACAAAAAAACCTGATGAATACATTAGAAATTTCCAGACAAAAAGAAATGAAATATGTCGGAAAGTTGGAGACAGTTTATTATCTTCAAGCTCCAGTCACATAACATATGATTCCAAAGAACCTCAACTCATATCCTATATATTATGACATGTCCACAACATCAGAAACATCGATATGACTCGATGATATGTTGTTTTAAACCAACTAGCATCCATTCTCTCAAAACCGATGACATATACGTGCTTCAAACCATGAAAGCTTCCAAAGAACCTCAACTCATATCCTATATATTATGACATGTCCACAACATCAGAAACATCGGGGATGCCACAGTGTCTTGACAAAAATCCAGTGCATTCTTAAGTCTCACCTAGAAGAAAACATGTAAACAAGCCAATCAATATATACCATACTAGCATATTCAATTACCAATCTGATTTTAAAGCAACGGTGTATCTATTCCAATTACCATTTGATGATCAGCACAATCACATCAGACGTTTGGAAGAAGGACCAGATATAGCAGCTACTCTCTGAGCATGCTGCGCTTCACCCTTGTAAAGTTCCTTCAATTCCTTTTTAGCGCGCCGTGCCTCACGTCTTTCCTCCTTGACAGCCGCCTGCACTCAGATATATTCAAGTTATCAACGAAGAACCAACAGAAATTTACCCAAAATCTCAAGCTATGAGATATTTGAATGCAAGTTATATGCTCCCAGTTTACTCTTACAATGACAGTTTCTGGATTTTCATTATCATAAGCGGGCATATTAATCTTTCATGGTAAGGCAAGATGAATGAAATATCATCTCCAGGATGAGCTAAAACAAATAGCAGACCCATACCTTCCGCTCTTTCTTCTCCTCCTTTGGCTCCTGACCATGTTGCTTCCTTTTCTGCTGCTCAGTTTTCAAGCTACCTATATCTTCCACCTTCTCTGTCGCCCTCTCTGTAGCAGCAGGTCTTCTATTACGAGGCAAGAAGTCCACAGGCAGCCTTTGTCTTCCCCCAAGCTTTATCAAATTATTGGAGGCATCCAAGCCTCCAAAAACGGTTTCTGAAAGCTGCTTCTTCTTTCTACTTAGCTCTGGAGCTCCGATTTTCGCAGGATGGTTCTCAAGATTTGAATATGTAGTAATAACAGTCTCACAGTCCCATTTTTCTGATTCATCACTAGATTCCTCTACAATTACCACCTTGTCCTCTTGATCTTCATCCTCATATATCTTCCCAAGCTGCTTCGTTTTCTGTTTCTCCTCATCATCTCCCGGAACCTCATATTCATTAAGCTCAAAGTCATCCTTCACGCAGTCATTAAGTTTGACGTTCTTGAGCTTCTCCTCAATGGATTCATCCACTTCATCTCCATAAAAATAATCATCGTCATGATCAACACCTTCATAGTCGTCATCATCATCGTCATTGTCATATTCCCGACTTAAAACCTGTTTTTTATATAAACAAAATGTGAGATAATACATACATTAACCCAAATATATCTTGATAAAACTCAAAACTGTAGAGCTTAAGCAGACGACATAACTGAAAAGATAACAGGAAAAACAACTCACCATATCAAATTCTTCATCCACATCCCGACGAGCTCGTGGATCATCTACCACAAAGTCACCCTTTCCTCTCTCCACGCAATTTCTTCCAACCACACCAACTTCATTCCTTGCATTGTTGTTCTCCGACTGCTCAACAAAACTTGGCCCATCATCCTCCTCTTCATCTCCATCAGCAAGGTTAGCCTTAACCACAAAATCCTCTTCCAAATCCTCATCATCAGAACCGAACCGCGAAGCATCGCTATCAGCATCAAGCAACGCAGAAACTTCCGGATCAACAGCTTTCTTAACCCTCACATTGACTGTCTTAGACGCCACATTGTAAATAGCATTCTCATCCGGAGCCTCATTCTCCGAAATTCGCAATCTTGAAGCATCATATGCCTGAAAACAACTCAATTAATTAAACTGTACAGCAACAAGTTTGTTATTATAACTGAAAATTTTGGCAAACAGAATATGAGCTCACCTTGACGTCATGCGGAAGCTGCTCGAGCTTAGCCTTGGGGTTGGAGTAATAGGCGGAGCCACCGCCGGTGTTCTTAATCTCCCTCAAATGGTTCAAATAGTTGTAACCGTCGTCGGGAAACCCGAGGTCCAGAATCTCCTTCCTCAGTTTCTCAGGCAGGGGCTGAGCCGCCGCCTCAGAGTTTCCGAAAGCCTGGTCGTAATAGTGGTCACCTTCTTCGTCCTCAGGCGCGTCGGCGAAGATAGAATCGGGATCGTCGTTAGGTCGGCCGGAGACTTGGATGAAGACACGGTCGCCACCGGGTGAGTCGTCGTAGTTGGGGTCGGAGGAGTCTCGGGCGACTAATTGGAAAGTAGACGACTTTTTCTTGTCAATGAACTTCTTCTTTCTCCCCATAATGAATGAATCAGAGAGGGTTTCCTAGGAATCTGTGAATAGGTGCTAATAGATATTGAGGATGGAGAGAACCAGAGATGAAGAATCGCTACAGAACCCTTACCCACAGAACCCTACAGGCCTACATTTGTAGCCTTAGCCTTCGAAACGACGTCGTCGAACGAATATTTTTTATTTTTTATTTATTTCTTCAAATCATTTTTTATTTATTTCTTCAAATCAATATTTTTCGTCGTGAACCGCCCGATGTGGTAAGGTTGATCGAGCGGTCTAACACGAAACTTTCATGTCTAGTGTTCGAGTCTCAATTCCCATCAGTTTGTGGCTAGCAATTTTGAAGGGTCTTTAAGCTCGTGAGCCTGTAATGGAAAATTAGTCTGGTTTTATTAGGATATATACCTCATGGATCTCAATTAGAAATACTGACTAAGTGGGTATGTTATTAACTCGCTAACAAAATCGAAGCCCCAATTCACAAAAAAAAAAAAAAAAAAAAAAAAAAAAAACCCATTTAGTTGGGCTTAACCGCAACACAAGTGCCTCTGAGTTCATAACTATGTATCCATATTGGTAGTGTTGTAATTAGATTTAGGGATGCAAACTCGAGTTTGTACTAAGATCGGTTTGATTTTAGCTTGTTTCAGTTTGGTACATAAATAAAACAAGTTAAATTTAAACTCTCATATGTTCAGCTCGTAAAGTTCAGCCAGGGCCGGTCCTGAAAATTAAGAGGCCTAGTGCGAAAATTTAAATGATGCATTATTAATCACGATCTCAATTAGAAGAACTAAGAAAAAATGATTGGTATAAATAGAAGAAGAAAATAGTGGACGCCTAAAAACATCAACAAGGAAAAATAGAGAAAAAAAGAGAGTCAAGAAACATAACAGAAGATTGAAGAAGAAAGTTGAGAGGCCTTAGGAATGAAAAGAAAAAAAATATGTATTAAAAGAATAGAGAAGATCTCAAAATAGGCAAAGAAAAAATTAAACAGAGCTAAGCACCCATGGGTTTTGAACCCAAGACCAATCAAGCCTAACAACTTCAGGTAAAGTGGCCAACTGAACTGAACAATAATTCAATAACTCTCAACATTCTTGACCTATATATTTATCTAAAGCCATTACAAAATTGAATTCAGAGGCCTTCGAAAACCGGAGGCCTTGTGCGGCTGCTCCATTTGAACACCCTCAGGGCCGCCCCTGAGTTCAGCTAGTATATAGTCATGAGATTGCTTGAATTTGAGGGAATGAGACATTAGAAAATTTAAGAAAACAAGCTGAATCAAACGTAGTATAAAGGCTACCAACTAACATCATCTAAAAATAGCCAAATTTACCAATAAGGGTTGGCAAGATTGGCAAGGCTTGAGCTTGGGTGGAATTTTCACCCAAGTTCAAGCCCCAACAATTTCAAAAAGTCCATATTAGTAGATAATCGAGTCAATATTTGTGCAGCCACCATCGGGAATACGGTGGGATCCATGGATCCACTAGTATGCTGATAAACAGAATGGAGCAATACAATCCAGAAGCAGTCATCATTGGATGCCTTACAAGTTCTTCAAGATGGGAAAATCTCAGGACCAACGGAGCCTGTCAACTCTCATTATTTACTCGCGCTTAATTGCTAGATTGGAAGTTAAGACTCTTACATATCGTATTATCGTGTGCCAAGTGGTGATTCAATGTTAGGGAGCAACTTCTTTCTGAACCTAAACTTTATTGTTCAAAAAAACAAAAAAATGCCAAATTGGGCGGTTTTAGTTAGACCTCTAAATTTTATATTTGGACCTCTCATACTTAGTACACCTCTAATTTGCTTTTTAGAATACTTGAAAGGCTAAGTAGACCTCCTTATTTTTACCAAAACACCCTTGACCATGAGATACAACAATCTGTTATCTGAATCTTTAACCACGAGAAGAAAAATAAATCAAAATCACATGATATTGCTCTCTTATGAGTAGGTCTCTCCTCCACCAAAATTAATCAGAGCGTTGGTTCTCAATCTTGATTATGCTGGAATCCCTTTAAATTTGCTAAAAGAAGGATTTCAAGTTGGAAGGTTGAGTAATAATTATATCATAATATTCAATAAATTTAGTTTAAGGAAATTCCAAATCAGAATGTTTTGAGTTTAATTTTATATTAAATGAAAATTATTATTTTTACTTAATTGTTTTAGGTAAATTATAAAACTATATAGGCAATATAAGGAAATTCCGGAAAAAAAATTAATTGAATGTTATATATATATTTTTTTTTTTGACAGAGTAATAGAGATTTCATTTAATCCCAAAGCCAGAACGGCACATACAAATAAGCCCTATATGCTTGTACCCTAAATCAGTGGTCAAGCAGTTAAGGGAATACGGGTACCATCCACTAGTACAATGAAGCTCACTTATATTCAAGAGCCTACACAACTACAAATCTCAGCTGACACTAAGAAAACTATCTTGAATCTCCATTCGTCAATGCACTCAATTGTGGTACTCCAGAAGATTCATTAACTTGATGTAAAAAGAAACCATAATCGTGCAGACTTATGCTGACTAAGCCTAGCCAGCCTTTCTTGGGCCAAAGCCCACTATCTGCCCAAAAATAGGAAGTTATTGGAAAAGTAAAAACATAAACCATAAAGCAATAGTTGAGCCCAAAAGAAAAGCCAGCCCAAGGTCCAAAAGGAACAGCCCATCTCAGGCCCAGACACCACCTCCTCTGCTAAGGCAGACGCTACACAGCTGCAAACACGACCACCACCCCTGCCACAACCGCCACCACCCGTCCAAGCATACTCCATCGTTTTGCCACCTCAACGACGCTCCAAGAAATCCGAATGAGACCCGGCGTACCGAACACAAACCCAAATCCCACCAGATGTGGATCCGCAGCACCCCAAGCTGTCGATCTCCCCCTTCACGCCGCCGCCGTATGGGACATGTGCCGCGACCTCCATAGCCTCAAAGCTGCAATCTAGAATCCGACACCGACCTCCCACCGGAAACCCCAATCCCGACAATCCTAGAGAAACTCAAGCTTGCAAGAGTCACTCAGCTCCATTGACAAACTCAATACTCACCGCATTCCGACGAGACCAAAGGCCCTGCTCGGTGCGGGAGCCGCCGGACGAGACTAAGATGAAAGGAATGAAACCCTAGGTTGGAAGAAGACGGCAGTCGCTAGAGAGAACTCTTCTTTTCTCAGTTATCACAAATAATCTAAAGAATGTGTATTGAATGTTATATTTGGGAAGGTAAGAAGAGTATTTATTTTTTTTTTTCTCTCATTTTTATCTCTTTGCCCTTATTTGTCTTTTCATATAGAGAAATTTTAAATACACACCCCTAATCACTTAATACACATCCCTATTATTTTCTATTTCAAATTAGATTTTGTAGGTAGGTTAAATGACCAAAACAGACATCTATGCATTAGAAGAAGAAAAAAATAGTCATATTTTCCTTATATTATTCTATTTATGTATAAATAGTTAGATAAACACAACAAATTTATATACATGGCGTCCCAATTTAATACAAGAATAAAGTTAGAAACTATCTAATTTATTAAATTGTAATTAGATGAGGTTAGAGACCATAATATTTAGAATTTCAAAATCAATGGCATTACATATTTTTAAAACATATCGCTTTACTCCCATTTTTTAGTTAATTTCCTTTTTTGTTCTAAGAGTTATGATTTTTTTTTGAAGAATATCATGTCGATATATAATAATACTCAGGCCAGAAAGGACCATTACATATCCTCCCTCTACCATCTCTGGGTAGATAAAGAGTTTGTGGAAAACCACAGCGATACATAGATTAGGTCCGATCATTTGACGGTACCCATGCTCACTTATTCAAGCAAGCCTATAGACTATGAAGTAACATAGTAAATAAGCAAGCCTAAAGATAAAAACTTATAGCTACCCTAAAAACAAAGGAAATAGAGTTCCCTAAACAAAGGGAAAATTGAACAAAAGACAAACTAAAAGTAGCCAGCCCAAAATCGCAGCCCCACAGCCCTAAGAAAGATCCAACTCAGGCCCAACAAAGAAAGCTTGACCCAAGCCTAAAGTCTATCTTCATCACACTGGTCGTCGACCACCGCCCCCAGCGCCAGATCTTGCTGCCGAAACCCATCGCAGGATCTCGTCGCCAAAACTCATCACCGGATTTCGCGCCCCAAGTTAACGCCAGACCACACCGCCAATCCAAACGCCGACCTTGCCTTCACACGCCCACGTCGGACCAGACCACCGCAATCCATCGTCAAGGCACGACTGAGCCACGCCGCGTCGAAACTAGCCTCCCAAGATGCAGCCGATCCAGCCCCCGCTATCACGTCGCCGATCTTGAAGGTGCCTCGACGAAGCGCGACCAGCGTTGAACCACCGTCCACTGTGCTAAAGACTTCGTTCGGAGCTCTTGTCACACCATCCAGCCAAACCGTAAGCCAAAACCAAGAGACTGTCAGGCAACTAGTGTTCAAACACCCGTCCGGCAGCAATCCATTGACGACGAGGCAGACCCACGCCGAATAGGAGCGCCGCCGGACGAGGAGGAATTTGCAAACCCTAGACCCAAGCCGTCCGAGTTTTTTGGAGCTTGTTGTAAGTTGCCGTTGAAAAATTCTAAGAGTTATGATTAATCAATTTATTTTCTAATATAAAACATCACAGGTGAAATAACTTTGTAATTGTTAATTTGTTTGACCCCTCTAATGACAACTATTTATTTCCGTCACTATGGAGAAACTAATGGTATAGTTTTGGTTGAATGTTCAACTCATAATTTTATACTTGATTAACATAGTGTTTGGTGGATGAGAGCTCAAATAACACAAAGCCTATTTATATGCATCTATTTAAAGGGAACAATAATAAATCTTTATGGATTTCTCAATAACTAACACAAGTAATAAATGTCAATATACTAATCATATTAAATAGTAAACCTTTTTTTTTTTGAATAAACCCAAATAGGGTGACTGTCATTCATCGAAAGCCAGAAAGGGCCATTACATATCCTCCCTCTACCAACATGGGGTAGATAAAGAGTTTGTGGTAGTAGCACAGTGATACATAGATTAGGTCCAATAATTTGACGGTTCCATGCTCAGAAAGGGAGCCTATAGACTATTAACTACTACATAGTAAATAGACAGAGTAAACAAGACTCGATGACACTACTAAAAACCTAGAAGCATAGCTTCCTAAAACAAAGGAAATTATTAGAAAGTAAAAACTAACTATTAGAAAAGCCCAACAAAACAGACCCCAGAAAAGTCACCATCCCAGCCCAATAAGCATGGTCTGACCCAAGCCCAGAAACCAAGCTCCTCTGCACGACGATTGTACGCACAGCCGCCTCATCACTTCCGATCAATCAAGGCCCCACGACCATGCCGACACGACCGCGCCGCCACTCCTGCGCCGCCATTTGCACCGTCATGCTCATCGTCTTCACGACCTGCCAGATCCAAATCTCATCGCCAACGAGTCTTGAATACTAGCGCCGAAGCTCCACCACCGTACACCACAGCCCCGCGCATCAGAGATTAGGTGTCAAGAACTCCGCCCCAACCACCATGCCGAGAGATAGAGCAGCAACCTTCCCACGAAAACCTGCAGAGCCATAGCCTCAAGAGAAGCCCCGTCCGGCTGCACTCACCATACCTCGACAAGGCCAGAGGCTTGCCTCGGACGGGAGCCGCCGGACGAGACGCAGAGATGGAAAACTGGAAAAAACCCTAGGTCTCCTTTTCCTTACTTTCTTGGAAAAAAAAAACTTAATGGCCCTATTAAATAGTAAACCTTAACATAGTTAAAAAGTAGGATATTTCATGATTTTTGAGATTAAAGGTATTTTAGGTACTTTGGGTTGTGTATTTAGTAAATTATTAGAATGAGAAATTAAATGGGTGGTGTATTAAGTAATTAGGGGTGTGTCTTTTTCATATAACTTGACAGAGTCTATTAATAATTGAACTTTTTTCAGGTCCAAATATCAATTTTAGAGGTCGGCATTACCACTTCTACACGTAGCAGTTACAGGCTTTTCACTATTAATGCCACGTGGCGAATGCGGGTGTCTGGTTGAAAAGGTAAAGGCCGCCTTAACGAGTCTCAAGCTCACAAATATAGGCGGGGCGGGAGAATTAGTTACATGATGAGACTTCGTTTTGGGTAAACTTGTGGAGTTCATGTCACTTCAATTCTGAATGAAAATCTATAGGTTCGCTAAATTGAAACCCCTACTTCCGTTACCGAATTCTAACCTCTTGCGTTTTCGATGCTGTGTGACCGTTAAACCCGAAGCAGCGCCGGTTATGGAGGCCAAGGGAGTACTCACACAGACTCAGAGATACGCCGCCGGAGCTCTGTTTGCGCTGGCGCTTCACCAGACTCAGATCCACCAGACTCGGCCGTTGAATGCTTTGCTCCCTCTTGAGGAGGAGACGATCGGGGATGGTGCCAGCGTTGGCAGGACCATTTCGGTTTCGGATGATCCCGGCAATTGGATCCACGAGAGTTCTGGTTTGCTTTATCCTGTTCTCAGGTATTTAAGTTACGCTTGTAATTGGTTTTAGTTAATGCGGATTGGACAGTTTTGATTTCGTAGTTGTACGTTTTGGTTGAATTTTAGGTTTCTAGGAGTGGAGGACAAATCGTGGAAGGGGCTGAAGGAAACTGCAGGATCTTCTTCACAAGTTAGGCATCATGTAGGAGCGGTGAGTTTTCTTCTTCCCTCCTCGTTTTTTTTTTTCTTTGAATTTCGAACTATTGAAACTGGTAATAAGAATATTGTTGGCATTAGTATGATTAATGTATTGCAGCTTGAAGGTTGCCGCTGTTTATTTGATTTCAATTGTTTGCTTGGAAGAGGAATACGGATTTTATTGACTTTTTGGCTCACAAGTTTCATTTTGCTTCCACCACCACTTTTTATGTGGTGTTGTATTAATTTAGCTATTTTTGTTCAGTTCTTGACCTTACTAAAGGAGGGAGCTGATGAGGTGGCTTCTGCTGAGAAAACTGAGAAGGAAGTTGCTCTGACAAAAACTGTTGATACCATGGTTCGTAGTGAGGAAAGCGCCGATGCTCATGCAGTGGATAGGAGTGAGAATTATGAATATGAAGCTAAATGTCGTGAAAAATTTTCCAATACTGAAACGGAAATAGCGTCTGAGGTCTCTGACAAGGCTTATGAGGCCCCAAAGAGGACAGTTTCTGTGATATCCACTGAAATAAAAGATCCAAATGAATCTAAACGCCTTGAGGTGCCTGTTGAAGAGGGAAGGCGGCTCAGTTATGAGAAGAAAATAACAGTTCTTTATGCAATTCTGTCAGCCTGTGTGGCACACAATAGTGAAAGTGGCGATAAAGTAAGGAACGGTTATGATGCTCGACACCGCGTCGCATTGAGGTTGCTGGCAACTTGGCTTGGGGTTGAATGGCTGAAAGTGGTGCGTCTCTATATGAACTAAGAAGTTCTCTTCTTCTTCTTCTTCTTCTTCTTCTTTTTTAGTGGTCATTCATTTCTGTGTGAATTGAGTCATTTATGATGAATATTCTTATTTTGCAGGAAGTTATGGAGACGATGGTTGCTTGTTCTTTCATGGCTTCGTTAAAAGAGGTTGTTAATAAAGAGAAGACAGAAGGTGTTGATGGAGAGAAAAAACAAAATGATGATACCTCAGTGGAAAAATGGAAACGGGGAGGTCTAATTGGTGCAGCTGCTTTAACAGGAGGAACTTTGATGGCTATCACTGGTGGTATGAGATCTGTCAATCTGTAATGATCTCAGAGCTCTCTTGCGATCCAATCTTAGGACAGAAGCAGTAGACTTATTCTGTTTTTGTCTTTGATCATTTCACAGGTCTAGCTGCTCCTGCAATTGCGCAGGGATTGAGTGCTCTAGCTCCTGTATTGGGTGGCATTGTTCCTGCAATAGGAGCAACTGGCTTCGCTGCTGCAGCAACTGCCACGGGGTCTGTTACTGGTTCTCTTGCTGTTGCTGCATCATTTGGAGGTGCAAAAGTGATTTTGTTTTTTTTTGTTTTTGTTTTTTTTCACTTTATTGGAAGATCTTGGATCTCTTTTTTCCAGCTTGTTCTTAGTGAGTCGTGTCTGCCTGAAATGCAAGCTAGGCATAGGGACACTCTACACTAAATTTCAGATTAGAAAATTCCTGTCCATTGTTAGAGCAACCAGCCCTTTGAAGATTGGCAGGTTATGGATATGTTATCTCAACGTTTGTGTTAGCGAGTACCTTTTGTCTTAGGTTTTGATGTTTGTATAAAGCTTGGTCTTTTTTACACATAATTCAAGCTTTTGGGGCGGCAATGGAGAGATTCTATATCTTTCATCTAAAGAAATAAAAATAAAACGAAAAGGCATGGAATTGATACTTACCTTACTTTTTTTTTTTTGGTAATCTCAGCTGCTGGGGCTGGACTTACGGGAACTAAAATGGCTAGAAGAATCGGCAACATTGAAGAATTTGAGTTCAAAGCAGTTGAAGGAACTTATAACCAAGGAGTGAGTTCAAGTCATTTTATCAATTACTTTGAAATTTTTGGGGGCCAGGGAGTTGTGAGGGATTCGTATGATATTGTAAAAATAAATTGAGAGTTTTATACGGCATAACCTCTTCTTCTATGAATGAAATGCTTACCGATTTCAGTAAACCTGTTCAGCGGCTAGCAGTGGGAATAGTGGTTTCAGGACTTGTTTTTGAGGATGAAGATTTTATGAGGCCTTGGGAAGGCTACAATGACCACTTGGAGAGGTAAGAAATGTATCATATTATGTGCATCAAGGACCATGATAAACCTTAGTATAGTTATTTTTCTGTATCTTTCATTCCTCAAGGAGACTGTGAATCATGTATCCAGAAGTAGGTTTTGGCTGGTGCTTTTTAGTTGAAACTATATTTTAAGTGAGCTCATTTTTGTCTATAATAGTGGTCTCTTCTCATGTCTAATGCTTGGTTATGTTTAGACTCTCAATAATGCAACTTGATATACTGGACATGCTCATACCAGTGGGGCGTATACATTAAATCATTCTTAGTCCAACCTTTTATATGGCTGTTGTACTTTAAAGTGGATGCTTTTGGGATGGCTTAGACAGTGTGCACAGTGTCATTGACATTAATGTAGTGAATATATAGGTATTTATATGGTCGATGTGTAAGAGTATTGTTGCACTGGGCACTGCAATGCAAGACTGGCTTACCTCATGTACTTTCATAACCTTATAAAAGTCATCTTTTCTAGCTGACTATTGGAAGGTTGACGGCCAATGCTATAATTGACCCTTCTATTAATTAGCTGATTTTTCACTTGAAAGTGTCTTGTCCTTTTGAAGCCTTAGGATCTGAGTTATCATCGCTGGCTAAGTAATTGGTATTGATGTAGTGAACTTTTAGGTATGCACTGTGGTGGGAGTCTAAGAATTTGGTTGCATTGAGCACTGCAATTCAAGACTGGCTTACTTCAAGTACTTCCATAACCTCATATCTGTACCTTTTTTAACTGACTATCAGCATATCCACCACCAATACTATTGCATCCTGTCGCAGGAATTGCCCTCGAGTTGATGAAAGAAGGTGCCATGCTGACTGTATTAAACACACTAGTAGCAGCGTTCGCTATGCCAGCAACCTTGGTTACTGCATCTGATCTTATAGATAGCAAATGGGCGATTGCAGTTGACAGGTAATTTTTCCTTTTCCAGTTTCAGTTTCACAATAAATTTAAGTGCCAAATTCTTCCTGGTGCTATCTGTCCCTTTGCAAATTTTTGTTTAGCTTAAGTTGTTATGGTTATCTTGTGTTTCTTATATAATCAGTATATAATCAGCTTCCAAGGTGAGACCGTGGGATTCATATCATGCACTTGAAATTGTCAATTTGAGCTTTTAGTACTTGGAGCGGGAGACAAAAATATTAAATTTTTGTTTCCTTTTTTCTGGCCAGATCAGATAAAGCTGGGAAGATGCTTGCTGAAGTATTGTTGAAGGGACTGCAAGGCAACAGGTAAAAGATATGTCCCATCTCTCATTGAGACATTATATGTATCATTTCACTTAGATTCCCCATTGTTGGTCCAGGCCTGTGACGCTCATAGGATTCTCACTTGGGGGCAGAGTGATTTTTAAATGTCTAGAATGTTTAGCTGAATCAGAAGGGAACAATGGTAACCATCACCATCTGATTCATGACTTCATGTTACTGTGTGCAATTTTAGTTGGTGTGTATTTAAATATACTTTTGATTCTGCACTTCTGCAGCTGGTCTGGTAGAAAGGGTTGTCCTGCTTGGAGCACCAGTGTCAATTGAAGATGAAAATTGGGAAGATGCACGGAAGGTAGACTTATCTGTTTTTATGTTTCCAGATTTTAGTTGGTTTCTGCTGTAAGTTGTGTCTGTGCTGATACTATAGTACTATTCTTACAAATACCACTATACCTATTTCTGTTTCACTTTTTGTATTCTTTTCCAACTTTTGATTGGTTTTCTATGCAAATCTTCTTTGGTACTACTTTTACAAGTAACTAAAGGTTTATTCACAGATGGTGGCAGGGAGATTTGTGAATGCTTTTTCTACAAATGATTGGACACTAGGAGTTGCCTTTCGTGCAAGGTATTAACGTTATTGATTCATAAAATGTTCTGCATTAAAGATATGTAATCAGGTTGCTACTTATGGCCATAAAATGATTAAGCTAGATATGAATCTGATAGAACTAAGTGGTTTACCATGTACAGTTTGCTATCTCAAGGTTTGGCTGGAATTCAAGCTGTCAATGTTCCTGGCATCGAAAATGCAAGTCCTCTAATTCCAAATCCCTTTTTATATTTGCAATTGTGGTTTTGTATTTTTACTCTTAAACTGATCATTACTTTCCCATTGGCTTTGCAGGTTGATGTAACGCAATTTGTAGAAGGCCACTCATCCTATCTTTGGAAGACGAAACAGATCTTGGAGCTGCTTGAACTTGAGTCTTACTACCCTGTTTTCAGAAAAGAAAATACAGAAGATAACACACCCCAGGAACAAAACAGCTCGGCTGGCACATAGTTTTCGCCATGTTACCATTTCCAGTTCCATCCCTTCTTCCTAGTTCTTTTGTGTTCTAATTTGATTTATTTTCCTTCATCTGTATAGGAATGAACTGTTTAATTTCTGTATTGAAATTAATTGAGGTATAGAAATGGCACTGGTGGAAGGTCTATTTTGTGGGTGATGATGAGAAACGACACCCCCACCTCACCTGTTTGTTATTTGATAAGGCAAGTGATAAGTCTTCTCAAACAAATTTTGGCATACTTGTATTAGTTTTATGGAAACAGGACGAGTCTTGGAGACTAAGCCTCGTGACCACCAAATTCTGATACATTATAGCTTCTGGTTTTGAGCTCAGCATCATTACATTTCTGTTGCAATAATATTTTAGCATCACTCTGTTGATCTCTATGTTGCCATGATGGAAGGCAACAGTCACATGCACTTTGCTGCGGTCCTGAGTGGCTGAGCATTTGGTCCCTCGGTTCAAATGATCATTTCCGATTCCATAGCTGGACACTTCAGAAAAAAGGTTCAATTATATCCAGTTACATTTCAACTTTCAAACACTTAAGTTAGTATGGTAACTTGGCTACGTTTTCAACTTTCAAACACTCTAAGTTAGTATGGTAACTCGGCTTCGTTTTCAACTTTCAAACACTTACAGTTACACAGTATAGTAACTTGGCTTTGGTTTAGGGCGTACATATTTCGCCCTAAACCGAGCCAAGGAGGCAATAATTTCCAGAGACGGGTGATTATCATGCGATTAGGTGCTTAATATTTAACATGGAGATGATGGCAACATACTTGTAATTGTAGCTTGTATACAAATACCGTGACCCCACCATTCTGTTGCTTGGTATTGTTACATACTTTCTTCATTTTCCAGCAGGCTTAAAGGCCAAGCGAAATGCAATGAGTACAGCAGTACGTACTCACATTGTAGGGCATGGTATTACTGATCGGTAATTTGTCTTTAGAACCGTACTTACGGAAAGGAATATGTAGGAAGCCATCAATCGCGACAAAGTAGAATTCAGTTAGTTTAACTTTAGAAGAACCGGATCCTTCTCTGTAATTCAAACTGAACCTCTAATATAACCAAAAGAAGTCGATTACTTTCTGTTACTCAAAATGGAAGAGGTCCACTGATAGATGAAACTGCAACTATGTCGAAATTACTGGCTAGAGGTTAGTAGTCTGATATGGTCTTGCTAGCTGTGCGCGTGCCTCATAAGTGGGCGAGGCCAAGCTTCCAGCCTAGCTGTATTTTAGTCTCTGCAAATCACAGGTGGGGACAAAAGTAGGACGCAAGGCATCTCTGTCTTTTGGCCGGTGAGCTTGAAATTGAGAGAGCGGGACTGGGTTTCCTTAGAGATTTGTGACAAGTACGTGGGGACAAAAGTCTAAGTTGTCAAGTGCACGACTCGTATCTTCTTCACCTTGGTACTAGCATCAGTTGCTTATATAACTGGTACTATGCTATGGTCACCCAGATACAGTTTGCATCTCATTTCCGACTTCGTACGTTCTAGCTAGTCATGGATACACTGAGAAACTTATGGGCTATCTTGTTTATTTCGATAGCCATTGTTGGTTTGCAAGGTGATGGTAAGGTGGAGAATGTTACTGCTAATAGTGAAGTAGGCAATGCTAGTTCTCTAGCTCTTGCTTTTGATCAAGGCGACAAAACAGAAGCTAGAAACAAGAGCGCTTCTTACACTACTGAAGTTGTTATCAACAGCAAAAACAAACACTCTTGGATGAATAGAGGAAGAGGAGGTGGCGGCGGTGGTGGAGGAGGGGGAGGAGGAGGTGGCCGTGGCCGTGGTAGTGGGGGTGGCGGAGGCGGTGGAGGAGGAGGCTACTCGTGGAGTTGGGGTGGTGGAGGTGGAGGTGGAGGTGGAGGCGGTGGGCGAGGTGGCGGTGGTGGAGGTAGTGGTTGGGGATGGGGTGGAGGAGGAGGTGGGAGTGGGTGGTGGAAGTGGGGTTGCGGAAGCCAAGGCGGCGGAAACGGAGGAGGTAAAAGGCATCATCATCGTGTGTATCGGGGGACAGGGAGGTTCAGTGAGGATCATTACAAGCTAGGAGAGTTTGCACAATGCATGCGTAAAGGGCGGTGCAAAGGGATGAGATTGGACTGCCCTCTTCACTGTGGAGGACCTTGCTACTATGACTGCCAAGATATGTGCAAGGCTCACTGTCGACGTCGATGATCATCGTCCCTGCCATGAGTAGAGTATTGGTTAATATTCAGTTCCATAAAACCCTAGGTCATGTCTCCTAGGCTTGCTATGCATTCTTTTGCAATTCTATTGAACTTATTTTGTCACATCGTTTGAGTGTTTGAGAATAAATTCAAGGTTTTAGACTATTATCTGGCTCGAATTATACATTAATGTATGTTCAAAATTCAAATTCTCCCACATCCTTGATGAAAAATAAAATAAATGTTGAAGGATGTTGTATTCTAGTGTGCCTCTTCAAACACTAGTTTGGTTCTAGAGTTGTAATAGGAGAAGATTCTAGATTTCCTAGTTATATTCAGATTCTATTACCTTGTACGTACTCTGTAAATCCCTATATAAAGGGCTTCTATTATCAATAATAGATTACACTATTTTCTCTCACAATTCTCTCGAATCATATTTTCCTACAACACGTTATCAGCATGAGCCATAACCCTAACCCTAGCCCTAAAAACCAAAACCCTAAAACGCCCTGCATCTGCTGCCCAGCAGCCCTACGCTTGCCCGCTGCCTCCACAACCATCACACACAGCTAGCCCACGCTAGCGTCTGTCCCCCGCAACCCGTGCGCCTGCCAGCTTACAGCAACCCGCGCACCAGCCTGCCAGCATCTCGCACTCTGCAGCCCTGCAGCCTCGCAAGCCCCGTAGTTTGCCATTGTAGCCCCTGCTGCCCCACGCATCCGACACCGCTGCAAGCCTCGCTTCACCATCTTCTCAGTTAGCTTCGCTCCATCACGCCTGCATCAACACGCGCGTGACTCAAGCCCCGAATCAACAAGTAAGTTTTTAAAGATTAAAGTTCCTGTTTTCTTGTCTTTTAAATTTCTTTATTTTATTCGGGGATCTGCAACCTCCCTTCTCTTCCATCCCACCTTTCTATAACGTCGTTCGATTACTTAATAAGCGAAATTGTGGGGATTCACGCTACATACGAACTAATAGCGTTTGTGATATTTGAACTAAAAGCGTTCGTGATCTTCGGACTAAGAGCGTCCGCAAGCATCAATTTTTGACCATATCAAACATCATTGTTTCGGTCTAATCCAAATATTCTTGGAAATAGATTTCTTGGTAGCATAGCTCGGAAATCTTATTAATATTAGTTTTCGTGGAAGCATTGACTCCGAAACTAATTCGTTTTTGTTTCACTTTTCAGGATGTCGAACTCGAACGAACTCAATTTTGTTCCATTGGATTATGCAGGCAAAAGATACCTATTGTGGGCTCAGGACATTGAACTCCATCTTATTTCCCGTGATCTATTGCACACAATCCAAGAGCTTTGTTCTAAAGGAACTGCTCCAGACCCTCAAACTGAAATTGACAATTCTAGGGCACTTACCCTAATGATGCGTCATATGGATAGAGACCTCCAGTTTGAGTAATGATGTGTCATATGGATAGAGACCTCCAGTTTGAGTTCATGAATGAGGATAGCGCTATAAAGCTATGGCCAGCGCTTCAGGAATGTTAATGGTAATGTTCGTGACTCCATCCTTCGAATTTAGAAGCAGAATGGAATGATCTTTGCTTCTCTAACTTTGATACAGTCATGCAATTTTATTCGGAAGCTCGCCGCATCAGAGCAATGATGCGTATCTGTGGCAAGACGATCACAGAAGACCAATTGATTGAGAAAACCCTCAATATCTTCCCTGTCTATGCTATGAGGTCCTCTAATTTATTCCGGACTCACGTAAACCCAAGACGGATCACAAGTTTTCAACAGCTTATTGAAGCTATGGCCACTGCTGAAAGACATGGCAACGAGCTTGTGAGAAGAGAAATTGATAGGCTTCGAGATGGCCACCAAGAGCATTGTTCCATGGCTAGAGAAAGTCTCCATAGATGTCATGATCCATACGATCGAAATGCTCATGAAGGTAATCGCCAAAGGCAACAATCACGCCACCATAGGAGCCGTGACTTTGAGGGACGAAGGGTTGGAAACCATGAAGCCAACGTTGGTGTTTGACTCCAATTTTGCTGCAGCTGGTCAATAGTCTCTTTTCTGCGAGGGCGTGCCAGCACCGTTCGGGTGCGGTCATCGGGGGTGTCCCTTAACCTGACTTCTTTTGAGCGACTGTAGACGAGGAGAGCACCAACCTCGTCGTGGGGGTCTTCTGTGCCTCGTGCTGGAGGACTTTGTCTTGTGTCACCAAGTCGATACTCAACGTTGTAGGTTGAGCAGAGCGAAATCACCGGGAAGTAGAGAGAACTTGCCAAAGCATGACTTTAGCTTAGCTGGTTTGCAAGGGCGTTACCCTTGCTTGGCTGGTTCCGTAACCGTTGTGGTCGCTGTACTACAGTCGGCTCCCGAGGAGACTAGGACCGAAGCACTTTGACAGAGGGTTTGGTGGCACTGACAGTCGGCTCCTGAGAAGACTAGGACTGGAGTGTGATCACCGGTAAGAGAAAGAGAGGGGTTCTCCGGAGAGACTTGAGTAATCGTAGAGATTAGTTGATGAATTGTGTTGTGAATTGTTACTTGTTGTAGCCTCTATATATAGGCTACCAAGCCATAGTGGTTGGCCTTAAACAAATCATGATGGGTTAAGCACTTAAACACTAATGGAATTTGTTAGGTTTGAGTCACTTTCTGCTCCTTTATTCCTTCAATTATATCTCCACCAAGAACTCAGAATGGGCCTTCGACTTCTTCATATAAAATGATCTACCATGAGTGTAGATCATTGTGGTGAAATTTCAGAGCTTAATTTCATGTGGTTGGGCCGGAAATTCTGCTGGACTCCTTACAGGTCCATTTTTCCAGTTTTGTCTTTCAGAAAATTGGACTGATTGTTTGAAGATTTTCTACTCCAAACTAGCTCTTGAACTATTCATAAGAAATGATCTTTAAGATGTCTAGAATGAATCTGGAAAGTTTTAGCTCATTTGGATTTCGTTTGGTTAGTCTGCCGCCCCTCATTCCTTGTTTAGCTCGGTTTCTCCTAGCCGAAGTAGGAAAATGTGCTAAAGTTGACTTTTCATTTCCATGCTTCCATCATTTCCTTTTCTTGCAGCTCGCATAATCTTCCATAATTCTGCATGTAGGCTTTATTTAGCCTCTAAATAATATATTTCGAACTTGTCGACAATATATAGCTTAAGCCACTGACATTGGCTCAATTTCTCTAAGACACGCCTTGTCAGGCCAAAATGCTCATTTTGGATTCAAACAGTTGGCCATGGTCATAATTTTCCAACGCCTCAGGTCTTAGGGACCATGCACATTGCGCCAATGCGCCTCAATCAAGGGAGAATCCTCTTTATGGTGTCTATTTCTGATGTGGAACGTCTGATCAATGGACCTGAGTTTGCAATGTACCTAAGAAGGTAGCCGCCTCATGGTGATCAAGACATCGAGTCAATGAAGACTTCAAATCTGGCGATGAAGATAAAATGCCGCAGATTTTATGTAGTCTTTTATTTTCCAAGAATTATGTAATGGCAATTGTGCCCTAATCAATGAATGACATTTTGTCTTAGCTCTTTCTCACTAGGCTCACCTAATTAAGTATGATGTCTAGGAAACTAGTTGAGATTAGTGGTACTTAAGCGTGCTCCACCGACATCTCTTCTTACTTTCCTGGTCATATTTAATTGGAATTACAAAAAGGATTGAGTGACTACAATTTGTCTTAGTTTGATTTTTATTTTTGGATTAGATTTTTGGTTACGAAACTTTGATGTAATCATTGGCTATTAATAAAGTGTCGATTATTTAATATCTTGGACATATCTTAATTTGAACTTTATAAGAGCCAATTGTTTTCATGTGGAAACACATTGTGAGAATGGACAAGAGTTCATTTGCATCACCTCGATCTAATGACTATGGACATAAACGAGTATTAGAGAAACTTATGTGTCGCTCTAGTGGGTTGTATGCAACCACTATTCGCATCACTGAACCCAACCATGTCATGAGAGATGACTTATGGGGTTCTGACACATATAGGCTTTGGCACGACCGTTTGGGACACCCAGGTCATGATATGATGATCCGTGTACTAAAGACTTCACACAGACATCCATTTTTCAAAACGAAAAGAAGTTAAAACTGAAATTTGGTCCAAGGAAGGGCACATGCGCCACACGACACCGTCCCTATGTAAAACCGGCCATCAATGGCCGGCACCGCCTACCCCTGCGACCCAAAGATGGCTTTTGACGCCACCAATACATCCTTGGTTCCTTTTTTTTTTTCTACTTCTAAAGTCCATTGTGACTTCGTGGCTCAACTAAATTCTTCATTGATTGCTTCTAAAGCCCATCTTTCGTTTTGCAAAGCCTGCTCTTTAGCAAAGTTAGGATCTAGACCATCCTATGCAAAGGACACTAAAGAAAATATCTCATTCTTACTGTGGATCGATTCAACCAACTTGCGGACTGCTTAGATGTTTTATGATGTTGGTTGATGTGCGGACATGTTGGTCACGTGTCGCGCTATCGTCTACTCGTAATGCTGCTTATGATAAACTTCTAGCCCAAATCATATGGCTATGGGTTCACTACTCGGATCATCCAATTCAGTCAATTGGACTTAACAATGCTAGAGAGTGTCCATCGAAGACTTTTGATGACTATTGCATATCATTGGAGATTGATGTCGGACATCATATTTCAATGTACACACCCAAATGGTCTCGCAGGAAAGCCACCATTAAACAACTACGATGGTAGCCTGGACATTGGTAATGCGCACCAATATTTCTGCGTGGGGTTATGCAATATCGCATGCAGCTATGCTAATTTGGCTACGACTCATAGCCACTCAACTTTTATTTGCGTTACAGCTTGTGACTGGGTTCGAGTCTAATATCTCGTACTTATGCATATTTGAGTGTGCGGTTTATGTGCCAATTGCGCAGCCACAGTGCATCAAAATGGGTCATTGCAACGAATGCATATATATTTGTGTTTGGATATAAAACTCCAACTATAAGTCCGCTATGTAGAACCCTTAACAGGCGATCTCTTTTCCGCTAGATTTGCGGAATGTCACAATCTTCCCGTCGTTAGGGGGAGATTAGAACGTCAACGTTCAACAGGAACGACATGAATTGTCGTGGTCTGTCCCCACTATGTCTCATCTCGATCCCCAAAAGTGATGAGATCACATATACTTACTGCAAACATGCCTGCAAGGATATATGTCCCCTTAAAAGGACATGGCGCTACCCAAAGGAGCTGGGCACGGCGCCGCCGCCATGGATGGTGGTATGGTGACGCCACAAGGTGACATAATGGCGTCATAGGCCATGGGTTCTGCTAGAGAGCGTAGGAGATCCATAGGTTCGATGGATTCTCGCCCTAGGAAGAGAGCGATTTTGGCACAACTTGATCCATTGATCATTGATACTCAAAATCCATCTCATGAGAATATTCTGGATTAATGTGGTTATGTCCAAGAGACATCGTTGGGGGACACCTCAATGTTAGAACCAATTCCTGAGAATATAGACATCTCTACAAACTACACTAGTGTACATGAGGACGTGGAATTATTGAGACCAATGACATCGAACCTTGCTCTGTTGAAGAATGCCAACGTAGAGAAAATTGGCCTAAATGGAAAGATGCGATCCAGGTTGAATTGGATTCACTAACGAAGAGGAAGGATTTCGGGCCTGAGATGCCACACCTCCTAACATAAAACTTGTTGACATTAATAGGTCTTCGTTAGATAGTGTGATGAGAAAAAGATATGGTAATCTCGTCTTATGGCGCAAGGCTTCTCACAAAACCCCCTGGAATCGACTACGAGAATACATATTCTCTCGTAATGGATGTCATTGCACTTCACTACCTTGTCAGTTTGGTAGTTTCTGAATAACTGAACATGCAGCTTACGAATGTGGTCACTACGTACTTTTATGGGGATCTAGATACAGAATATAATGAAGGTTCTTGCGAACTTCTTTTACCCAAATCAAGTGGCTCTAGACCACAGAGCGCGTTTGCAATGAGGTTGAAACACTCACTAAAGTGACTACTTGATTGGGAAGGGATATGATGAACTATGCCCGTGCGTTTCCATGACAAGTTCCGGATTTGCAATTGTCGCAGTTTATGTTGATAAACATGATTGGAACCCTTGAGATTTAAGGAAAACAGTTGAACACCTGAAATCCGATTTTGAGATGAAGGACCTTGGGAGAACACGATTTTGTCTAGATTTAGAACTTATATTCCATGTTAATGAATGCTTTGACATTTTGATAAAGTCAAGATGCACTCCCATGACCATCCGTAGTCTTGACCCTAAGAGGGGTACGTTTTGTCCCAGGGATGATGATGAAGACGTGTTAATTGGCGGAAGTGCCCTACCTAAGTACAATAGGCGCATTATTGTACTTAACACAATACAAGACCGGACACCTCAATTATTATGAACTTGTTGGCTAGATATAGCCCCGCGCCAACGCAACGCCATTGGACTGGTATAAAGACAATCTTGCATTATTGAAAATGTACGATAGATATGGGCTTGTTCTATCCCTGCAGAGAGAAAAGAATGACGGAAGAATGAGAACGAACCTCATTAGCCCAAGAGGCGCTGTCCAAAGACGCCGTGACTGGCAAAGTTGCCACCGCCAAGGGTGGTCGGTGTCATCCTCCTCCCTTACACCAAAACGATGGTGATGTTTTGATGGGATTTGCTGATGCAGGGTATCTCTTTGACCCTCACAAAGGTCGCTCCCAAACGGATTATGTCTTTACCATAGGAAGCACTGCGATATCTTGGAGGTCTACAAAACAGACCTTTGTTGCTACTTCCTCGAATCCTGCAAAGATTATTTCTCTACATGAAGCCGTGCGTGAATGCATATGGCTAAGGTCTGTAATTAGACACATTCGAGGAACTTGTGGTTTGAAGTCTACCACAGATGAACCTACATGCATTTATGAGGATAATGCAGCTTGTATTGAGCAAATGAAGTTAGGTTTCATCAAGGACGACAACAGCAAACATATATCGCCTAAGTTCTTTTACAATCAGCAACAACAACCACTTCTAAAGATTGAAGTAAATCAAATCCGATCAGAGGATAATGTAGCGGACTTATTTACTAAGTCGTTACCTAAATCCACATTCGAGAAACATGTGAAGAGTATCGGATTGAGAAAGTTATCCGAACTCCCATTATTGTAGCAATCAGGGGGAGATGTCGACATCAGGAGGAGGCATGATGTCTACATGTTCAATCTCGAAGAGTGAAGGACGTGTTGTGCTCTTTTTGTCCTTCGACCAGGGTTATTTTTGTCCCACTGGGTTTTTGTTACCTGACAAAGTTTTTAGTGAGGCAACGATCAAAGTGTCATCACCAAGTTTGAGCGGCACAAGGGGGAGTGTTGAAGGATGTTGTATTCTTGTGTGCCTCTTCAAACTAGGGTTTGGTTCTAGAGTTGTAATAGGAGAATGTTCTAGATTTCCTAGTTATATTCATATTCTATTACCTTGTATGTACTATGTAAATCCCTATATAAAGGGCTCCTATTATCAATAATAGAACACACTATTTTCTCTCACAATTCTCTTTAATCATATTTTCCTACAACAATAAATACATGTAGAAGTGCTATCATGCTTCTTGAAATACAACAAGTTACTTCATGAAATTGATCGACATTTATGTCTTAATGCGATGTATCTAAGTATGCTAAACTTTTTGTTAAAGCAGAAAGAGTTCCACTGTTCGAACAATCAAAAGCTAGAATGGGTGCTAACTAGCATTTCTCTCAAACAAATGTCAGCAGAAGTAAAGTATGCCAAAATACCTACTTCACATATTAATGAATCAGTGTTATCATTACGGTCCATAAGAATTAAAATGAGCTACAGTAAAAGTTAATTTTTCACACAAAGATTATCCTCTATTTTTCAATAATTTGGGAGATATATGCAGTGAGTCCCAACTCCTAACACTCAAAACATAAAAAAAAAAAAAAAAATTCTTCTATGCATCGGCTATGAAAATGAACCAGCAATTCTAGTAGAGCTGAGTCGCTGATATTTATAAGCAATTGTTTTTTAATAACCGAAAAATATATCCCGCTCTCAATTCTTGTTGCAACTATATATGACTGTGCACTGAATAGTGTTCCACCGTAGAGACTAAAAACTCTAAAAGTTCTGATTAAGAGACGCGACGGGTGAACTTATTTAATGTGTTGGGCTCGAAACCACAATGTTTTGTCCATTTACTCCATTTCTAGGGATTTTTTTCCCACTTACCCCATTAAGTTTTTTTAATTCTCTCTTACCCAATACACTCTAAGGGAGTCTTCCCTAATACCCCATTAAGATTTTTTTTTTGTTTTTAATTTTTTTTTAATACCATTTTACCCCTCACCCCTTTGTTACTTAGAGAGAGAAATAGAGAAAATGGAAGAGAGAGAAACCATAGGAGACTTCGCCGGAGCCCGTCACCGGGCGCCGGAATCCGGTCACCGGTCGCCGGAATCCGATCACCGGTCGCCGGAATCCGGCCAACTTTCGCCGGAATCCGGTCACTGGTCGCCGGATTCCGGTCACCGGCCGCCGGATTCCGGTCACCGGCTGCCCCCCACCGGAATTTGCTGAAAATCTCACCGGAAAGTTTTTTTTGCCCCCAATAGACATCTATTGCCCCCCAATAGACGACTATCAACCATGTATTGCCCCCCAATAGATGACTATCAGCCATGTATTGCCCCCCAATAGACGACTATCAGCCATGTATTGCCCCCAATAGACGACCATCAGCTATGTATTGCCCCCCAATAGACGTCTATTACCCCCCAATAGGACTTTCAGTTGCCAAAATGAGAACTAATCTCCCTAAATTTAGACAAATAAAACTTTGATTACAGAAAAAAACAAGGAGATTACATAAATTCAAAACGTCTATTGCCCCCCAATAGCCGTCTATTGCCCTCCAATAGAGGGGTAATAGACGTCAATTAGAGAGCAATAGACATTCAAATTTTTTTTTTTCCTTTTTCCTTTCATTCTGTCCTGTTACTTAAAAAAAAAAAAAAAAAAAAAAACTAGAAATTGATTTGGGCACCCAGAGAAAAGCTCTGGGCACCCAATCACCTTTCTCCTCTGCCACAGCCTGGGTCGAGCACCGGCGGCGTCCAGGAGGCCATCGAAGACGTCGTGTGGTCGTCGTTGTCAGCGCCGGCCGAGCTTGGGCGAGCTGCAGCAGAATCCGAGCAAAAGTCGACCAGCACCAGCGAGGCAGTTGGACGCGGTCGAGCTCACCGGCGAGTTGCACGGAATCTGGGCGTTGCAGCAGTTGGACGCGGTCGTTGTCAGAGCGACAGCGGTTGGACGCTGTCGAGCTCACCTGCGAGTTGCAGCAGAACCTGGGCGAGAGGTCGAACCTCGCCGGAGTTGGAGATCCGGGAGCGATGAGAGAGAGAGAGAGACGGAGAGAGAGCAGATCGGAGAGGAATGAGAGGGTCTGAAACGTTGCCGGAGGGTCAAAAACTACGCCGGAAAGGCTGGGTGAGCGCCGGAGGGTCTGAAACGTTGCCGGAGCCGGAGGTCAGTAGGGGGGAAGAAAGAGAGAGAGATCGGGATGGGAGAGAGATTAGTGAGTGGCAGTATGTAATTCATTAATTAAGTTGAGGGCAGAATAGTCATTTCTCTTTAAATTGGGTTAGTGGGAATAAAAATCAGTTGCTGGGGTAAGTGGGATAATTTTGGCTCATTTTGGTGCTTTTAGTCAAGAACCCTTTTGTATTTATAAAGCCAATGAGATCGTGAACAGTTGTAAAGAAAAAGAAGCACTCGATGAAATGAACACAAAGTTGACGTTAAATTCAAGTTAGAGAAACGACGACAATGACGTGGCGGTCAATTTCAGGGAGCTAATATGGAATCAATGAAATTTCAAAATACCCAGAAATAAAAATAACAATAATCAGCGTCCACAGTAAAAATTTGAAGCAGAATTTGAAAGTCGAACCCAATCGTCTTCGTCTTCTCCAAAGCTAAGGTCCATTGTTCCGAGCAGCCATGGAAGCAATCAGGAAGATAAGAGATCAGGTCGCTAAACAGCAACAGGTACTCTTTCTCTCTCGCTTCCATTTCTCTTCGGAAACAGATTTAACGAAGAAGAACACTTGTTTTTTGTGATTCGAAACACTCTGGTTTTCCGTAATCGAATCTGTTGTGGATCAATTTATATGATAATCGGCGTAGATAGGGGGCTTTCTTGTTTTATAAGCGAGCTGTCAGTTGTTGATTCAGCTCCAACTCAGAACTGGATCGAATACTATTTCTGAGCTGATTAGGGCGGCGTTGGTATTGTATTTCATATAACCAGGTGTTATTTCTTGGTAGTATAAACTGTACTGAGTTAATGAGAAAGTGAAGCACAAAATGGCTTAGTTTTGTGGTTACATTTTGGTTTCGGAACATTTATATGTTTATATCAGATGTTCCTTGAATCTTAATGCTTAGATAGTAGAAGCTCAGTGGTATGTTGTTGTGATTTAAAGACAATGATTTCAGGCTGTCTTCAAACAATTTGCTGGTGGCATATATGGGAGTTCGGATAATGTTGTCGCGGACGAAACAGAACTCCAACAGCATCAGAAACTCGAGAAGTTGTTCATATCAACTCGTGCCGGCAAGGTTGCTACACTTTTCTAGCTTAGGAGTAATTATCAGATAACATTACTTCTTTACCTTATCTTGTTTTCTCTTTAACAGCATTACCAAAGGGATATTGTGCGTGGTGTGGAAAGTTATATTATAACTGGTTCAAAGCTAGTTGAAATAGGTGAGTTTCATAAAATGTGTTTGTTGTCCTTTTTTTGGCATTTGAATGCCAATTTCAGTTTTTTTTTTATGTATTTTGTGAATATAATATTGTCACAACAGGTACCAAGTTATCAGAAGATAGCAGGAAATATGGTGCTGAAAAAACTTGCACCACTGGTAACACATTATCCCGCGCTGCACTAAGTTTTGGAAGAGCTCGTGCCCAGATGGAAAAGGAGTGTGGAATTCTATTGAAAGCCCTTGGCACACAGGTATAACAAAAGTTAATACTATGATCATTAAGAAAAAATCAAACGAATTACATTCCAGGGTCAGTAGATAGAATATAAACTCACACAAGATGATTATTATTATTTTTTATTTTGGTGCTTTTGATTCTCTGGAATAATTTACAGAATACATGATGTCCTTGACCATATTATGGTTGAAGAACTGGACTCTTATTCTGTGTTTTACATGCGTTCACACGAGATCAACCATAGTATATGTGAAACTTAAGAATGTTCACCTTTTATCTTTATATGGAGAACATTCTTGAGTTTTAGATATTACCATGAGAAACATTAGTAGCAGCTGGTTGGATACTGGCTTTCCTTGTTACTAGTTAGATGTGCTGTGCTTGGAGATTTTCTAAATAAGGGTGGAAATAGGAAAGCAATTGATGGGGTATATCAGATTTAAGACCTGTGAATTGTACTCGTGAAGCTTGATCATGTCTCCTGGAAGCTTATTGTTGCATGTGTGTTTTCAGAGAAAAGCCCGTGTCATCCTACAGGCTTTTATAATTACATTTTTCAATGGTAATTAGCTTATCAACTTGTTTCTCTAGGTTGCAGAGCCTTTAAGAGCGATGGTAGTGGGTGCACCCTTGGAGGATGCTCGACATCTTGCTCAACGATACAGTAGAATGCGACAAGAAGCTGAAGCTCAGGTAAATAAACAGTATCTTCTGTTTCCTTTCCTGCCAATATGGATTACATTGAATTTATGCTTACATGGTTGGAGGATTTTTCCGGATGTACGTATTCTATTCTTTTACCACTGCTTTTGCTATCCCCTTCTGTCTATTGTGAAAAATTTATGGGAACAGTTTCAAATTGCAAGCTTCTAACTGATGCTTTTCAAAATTAGATTGGTGTCTTGTGGAAATTGCAAGCCCATATATGTAGTTAAAATTGATTCATAAGTGGAAACTTGGTCTTTTTGTTACTCCTACATGGTTGTCCCTGTATTCTAACTTGCATCCAGATAGGCTATCGATGTTTCCAGACGCCAAGTCAAAGTACGGGAATCCGCAGGTAATGTAGATATTATCATGAAACTAGAAGCTGCTGAAGCCAAACTTCAGGAGCTAAAGTCCAATGTTGCAATATTGGGAAAAGAAGCTGCTGCAGCAATGGCAGCTGTAGAAGGTCAACAACAGAGGTTGACTCTTCAGCGACTTATTGCCATGGTAATTCATTCACATCTCCTTCCTACTTGAGTCCTGTTTTTGTTTTTGTTTTTGTTTTTTTTTTTTCAACAAAGAGAGGAAATTTACTCTGTGAATGTCATCTTTTTTTTTTCCCTCCCCATTCAAGGTTGAAGCAGAGCGCAATTATCATCAGACTGTCCTCCAGATACTTGATCGGCTTGAAGGCGAGGTATGAAACATCTTGGAGTTGTCCTTTTGAGGGTCCCAGTTCATTTATAAATCAGTGTTGATGGTAGACATTATTATTGGACAGATGTTGTCAGAACACCAGCGAATCGAAGCATCCCCTAGTCCAGCTGCAGAGAATACTATGCCTCCACCACCCTCATATGAAGAGGTCAACCATGACTTTTCTCCTGAAACCCATGATGATTTAACAGACATCAGGGACTATTTCTTAGGAGAGGTACTCATATTTGTGTGGTTGATGCTAAGGTTTAGTCTTTTTAACTATTTAATTTCTACTAATTCTTCCTTTTTAATTGGTACAGGCTATGTACACATTTCAAGGTGTAACTGATGTGGAGTTGAGTTTGTCTTTCGGGGATTATGTTGTTGTCCGAAAGGTACTGCCATTGTTGGTTCTTGCATGCTCGGCTTCTTTTTTCTTTCCTTCCTTCTTTCCCTCTTTCATATTGAGGTTAAATGCTCGTGTCCTTGAGCAGGTTTCAAACAATGGTTGGGCTGAAGGTGAAAGTAAGGGAAAAGCAGGTTGGTTCCCGTTTAACTACATAGAAAGGCGGGAACGTGTTCATGCGAGCAAGGTGGCTGCAGTCTTTTAAATCCACTATTTGGCTTCTGTTTGTGTTGTTACGCTGGAGTTACCTAGTTGTTAAGTTTGTTTATTCAATTTGAAAACAATGTCAGCTGGTGATCAGCATTGTACATGAGCCAAAGTTGTTTGTATTGCTTTATATGTGCGCTTTTCAATATATGATTCATTTACGGTGTAAGGAATAGTATGTCTAATCGTTGAGTTTCTTGTGCAGATTTAAATTTTACCTTCAGAAAATATAAAAGATGTTTACCAGTGGACCATTTTATTTATTTATTTATTTATTTATTTATTTTCTATATTGGCGTGGGAGTCAAAACATAATTTCATTTAAAAATAAACCTTATCATGCTTATATAAGACATTTGAAACATGTTTCAATGTCGGACACATGTTTACAGATGAAAAATTGATTGATTTATAGAAGTTAATTTGTACAAGAACTGGTGTGCTATGGCAAAGAAGTGTGGCACAAACCAGTCCAAAAAAATCTTGATTGAAAAGTGAGATTTTAATCCTCTCAACAAACACGTGGATTATTTTCAAATTTCAACCTTCATTTTTCGTTGGAAGTATCCCTTTCTACAGATAGAGTAAAACGAAGAGACCAAAATCTTTTCTTTCTTCATTATCAAGAGCAAGAGCACAAAACAAGGCCTCCACTAATATCTTTCAACCCTAATGATGTTAAACCACCACAAGTGAATGGAAGCAACATGATACCCATATCAAAAGGACCTTCATATTCATCTCAATGTTGAAAGAAAAATAGGGGCCCGTGGCTATAAATTGGCCGGGACAAATAAAACCCCTAGCAAGGGTTTTCTGCTCTTTGACCGTGCAATACCAGCAGCACCATCACAAATCACACCAAAGTTAATCATTTTCGATGACTCAATGCGTGCTTCATTCCCTCGTCTCTAAATCGAAGCCTCGTGTGTACTGTCGAATGTGCCTCTCCAACAACTTTTTTGTTTTTGTTGGGGGAAGTCTATTCTACCGGTCAAGTTATTTATTAGGTGGGAGTCTTAGCTCAGATTAACAACCACCTACGTTTGCCATGACGTTTTGAAAACTGTCCATAGGGACTCGCATCCCTCATATATGGAGCATATAATTCGAGTCCCCCCTTACGCAATACTAACCAAATGTAGCTGGCAAGAGGAGGAGGTTATTAGCTAGAGAGAATAAATAGGATTACAGCACCAAATCGATCTTTCTAGTTTATTAATGAAAGTGATGGCGCACTTGCCTATTTAAATACCAAAGAAAAGGTTCTTCCCGTCACTAGAAGACAAGGCCATCCCTTTTTGCCTCTCTGTTCTTGCTCATCCTCCACATCATTACCATCATCAAATATCTACTCCGAAAAGACGTTCTCCAGGGTTCTGAAGTGAAAATTTGGAGACCTGAACAGTTATATATGTTGCACTCTAAAGCGTGATTAATTTAACGACTCACGTCCCTTGAGTTCCAGAGAATTCTAAGAGAAGTAGAGAACTTTCACTGCTGTCTGCGTTCCGATCTGTCATGCTTACAACAAGTCCTCTACTATTAGAGTCAAAGTCAACTAGTATTGAGTTCCTTACCAAAAATATTGCAATTTCACCCATTTTCAACACCAAAGTACTCTGCAACTTTTCCATTTTCATACATACTCCACTAATTGAATGAAAATTGAAAAGCAAGAGCAAGCTGCAGAAACTCTTTGATATTTACAATGACTAGAACATGCAAGGAGAGCTAGCTGAACCCCATCTGGTTTGATGAAGAAGGCTTCATACAAAAAGTAGTAGGAAAAACCGAAAGATAAATAAAACAAAATTACAACCGTTGGAAATTAACATTAGAAAAGATCTAAGGGGCCGGGTTGAAAGTTAAAATTGTATCAAAAAGGCCTAGACCTCTTGGAGCCACCAGATGGAGGACTAATCTGAGGAACTGTGAAGCAATCGTCGTTCCACATTGATCTGTAATTGTTGTTATAGTTGGCTTTGATCGTGTTCATATTTGTAGCCTCCTTTGTGGTCTCTTTGAACCCCATTTGTGAATGTTGCAGAGAAGGATTTGGTGCTTGAGGGACCCAAATCCCCATGTTTTCTGACGAGAAAGAGCTCAGATTGCTTTCGATATCATCATCGAAAAAGGGTAAAGCTCCATTGTCAGCCTGCACATCAATCAACCAGTCAGATCCATAGACAAGAATGATCGAAAACCCAAATTTGGTGATTCCAAGAATACTTAACTAAAACCAACAAAAAGATAGAAACCGATCAATCAATGCAAACCTTACAGAAACCAAAGGGATGGTTAGACGAAAAATCAAGAAGGTCTTCAACGTGCCAACCCGGAAGAGTCTCGGTCAAGTACTCTGATATGCTACTCATTGATCCAACCCCATCGTATGGTAGCAAATTTCCACCACTTTTAGTGCTGTTACTAGTACTAGTTGAAATCTTAGGAACTGAAGGTGGACTTGAAATAGCAGAGGAGACTGAAATAGGCTTCTTATTGATCAAAGGCTGAGGCTTGAGATCAGTAACCGCAGCAGAATCAGAAGATGCGTAAACTGTTGAGGTAGCAGAGAGCTTGACCCCTGTGAAAAGATACCGATTATGCTTCTGAGTATGTTCGTTCACAGAGTGAATCGAACCGTCACACTCTCTACATAAAATTGCTCTGTCCTGCTGACAGAACAAGAAAGCTTGTCTCTCCTACAAAACGCACATCACAAGATCAGAGCTAGACTGAAAAGCAACGCAGATTAATCAAATCACAAACTAAACTAAGTATCTTTTGTAGGTTGAGATGAGATCGATGTGTGTCAAAATACCTGACAGATGTCGCAGAGAGGGGACTCTTTAGAAGAGGAGGGGTGGATGAGCGAGAAGCGTTGGTGTTTGGACGCGAGCTTGTTGGCGTGGTGGACACGGTGGTCGCAGCCGTCGCAGAGAGCTGCCTCGTCGGCGGTGCAGAACACCGACGCGTCGTCCTTGTTGCACACGTCACACTGGATCTTCATATGTAACCGGTGATTATGAAACAGTGACGATGATGAAGTGGCCTAGACTGAATAGAACTGAAAGGGAGATTTGGGTTGGAGCTATTTTTGGAGAGAAGGAAGCAAATGATCGAGGTAATACCAGAGGAGAATAAATATAAAGGGAATAAGGTCAACAAACAAGCACTAAAACAGGGAGCACTGAACTTAAAGGTAATAAAATATTGACAACGATATCTGGGAAATCTTTGGGGACTTTTTATAAATATTATGCACCTCTCTCATATTTTATCAGAGGAGCAAGCAAAGGAAGCATGGTGTGGGTGGTGTTTTATATTACTGATCAAAATTTACAGTTCCCCATTTTCACTCTGAACTTGTACGGATAAGCTCCATGAACTGTGTTTTGTCCCCATTTGCCTAACCAGAAACGAGCATGCAATTTTATCTCCTATTAAATAATTGGTTTCATTGTGTACTCCAAGTAAATCGGTTTGGATTATTCCTATAGTTCTGAGACCTTTAGCTTCTCGCCCATGTTGCCAACTTGGGAAATCTAGAACTTGTTTATAGGAACAAGAAGGCCTAGAACCTGCTGGTAATTTTTAACGTTCGAACAGCTAGTTCATTCCCAGGCCACCAGCCATGACCAGTCCACGTTACTAAATTAAACCTCGAAATTCATAGAGGAATATGATTTAGTATAAATATGTTAAGTGAAATCACACCACCCGAGATCGACCATATTTTAGCTATGTCATCTTGCGGTATCATGCTACTATTTAGGCAATAACTTGTTGCGAAAGTGACCAAATCTAATGCGCTTTTCTTTGAGGTGGGAATGTGGGATGGAATATATCTGAAGTCTCGTAGAAGATTTATATGTATGTGTTTAAGTGGGGATAAGTTTTGACTCCATCTCAACAAATTGTCATATATATCCTCCCTAACCTAGTTCCTTGGAAAAACTCGGAAAATTTAATTACCTAGTTGTTTTTTTATTAATTTGTAAAACACTTATATGTATCGTGATTTGAGTTAAATACACGAAGTAACCTGGAATGCATTTGATCATTTGACAATTACATAATCATGATTAACTTTCTTTTCTGTAGATAAATTGACTATGGTACAGTTCGAAACTCCTGTTGTTACAAGTCTATAAAACTAATTAGAGATGTAAATGTAGGTACATTATGTTGCCTTTCCCTGCTGCTATCTTACCTTTTTTGCGGAAGACAATCGAAGCTATTTAATTAATTGTGTGCTTTATTTATTTTATGCTCTTCATTTGAGCAAGAATTTCTTTTGTGCATTCTAGCTAGCTTTGAGCCTTTTTCATATGTCCCAACATTTGATCTCTAATTATATAAAAATTATGCTATCCTTTTATATCAGGGATACATGGCAGCATGGGCAGTTACACCGATGATCCTACTTTAATTATTGATGCATGGGAAGAAATATTCCGACCACATAACAATTTGGGTCATGGCAATAAGGACATAGAGGCAAAAATGATGAACAATATTTAAAGACTCTAGAGTAGAGGGATGAGGAGAATATATCTAATACTACCACGTACTGTTAGGAATGACAATCAAGCACGAGTTAAATATATTGTAAAATTTCCCTTGTGTTTGACTAATTTGTTGAAGTTGGATTTTGTATTAACATGCTAAATATTATTGTTAAAAATGCTAACTAGCTCCTCGTGCAATGTGTTAAAAAATATCTTAGATTAATTAGTATTAAATTACAAGCAACTAATTATTCTTTTGGAATCAATTATTGCTCTAATGGTTCATGGAATTATTTGTCTAATGGTTCATGGAATTATAGATATATTTATAGGATCTTGACCATACCCTAAGCTAATGAGTAAAAGGGTTTCGGTTACCTAGGCATAATCCCATTATGGAGGACAATATACTGAGCCACAACTATGTATATAACTATATATGCTTTTGCATGTAGTGGAGTTTCAAGTTGCGCACTTAGTCATTGAAAATGTTTATTTAAGGGCTATGCCACACAAAAGGCCAAAAGGGTGCATTCCTTTTCCTTTTCATTTTCGAGAAGGGGCATATAAGCATAGAGTAACCATGGCTCTATAATTCAAAATATATACCGGACGAGTAATTAATTATTCAATCTAATTCATAGAAAATGTTTCTTTTTAAGAAACATGTCAACTTATTGTATTGATCAGCAAAATTACATATAAAGAATCCTAGAAGGACTGTTAAAAGAGTCATTACCTAAGCAATTCAACATTTTTAAAGATCATGAAGCTCAGGCAAAAACTACCGTAAAACATCCCAGAAAATTAAAGACCAAGATATCATGTACATTCTTGGCGACATATCTCAAAGAGAACCTACAAACTCCTCCCCCATAGAGGGGAAGTTCTTACATAAGAACAATGAAAGCGAAAATAAAAAACCCAACACCCTGACGTCCAAGTCTAGACCCAGCCACCTTGGTACAGCACATGCGCCGTCAGCGAGACCTGCATCCGCCAGCATCCATCCTAACCACTGCCTAGAACCAGGCTAATCAAGCCACTCAACGAGCGTGCCACCACAGCAGTCCTCGACCATCGTCTGCAATTTGCCCTTCCGAGCATGGAGACCTGAAACCAGACCGCAGCGATGAACCCAAAACTCCTCAGCCATCAAACTTGACCGATCCCCTAGATCGCCGCCGCCACCTCAACAATCCACCCACATACAATGAAGCAGTCAATCACCAGGATCATCCCCACTGCTGCCATAACACGCGACTATGAAAAAGGAAACAAAAGGAAAGATTTGGAACCAGGTTCCCATAATTTGCCGCCCTCAATCTCCCAACGATCAGATGAGAAGGAAAACCCATCTTCTCCGGCCCAATTTGCAGATCTGCCGCAGAACGTACACCACGAGCACCACCTACCTCTCAAAGAGAGTAACCTAAGCATTTTTTTATAGATAATTATACAATCACTTTTAGAGTGTGTTTGGATGAGGGAAAAAATGATGGAATTTAATTGAAAGTGAGGATTTCATAATTCCTAAAAGCCAATTCACTCGTTTGACATTATCAGATTGGAAATTTTAAATTTCTCTGTGGAAAAAAACGAAGGAATTCGTTATTTAAATTTCTCACTTCAATTTCCACCAAAATAGGTGTCATTTACGAATTCCTTTGCAGTATTCAATTTTTATTTCCAAAACAAGACTTTTTTCTATTTTATCTTTTTATTTGTTTTAAACTTTCTTAATTTATTACACATTTCAAATCCTAAATAGATGCAACCAAACAATAGAAATTGCAATTAATGGAATTTTAGATTGATGGAGTTAAAGATTTCATCATTTATAAATTTCTACGGATTTTATAATTTTCTCATCCAAACACACCATTAGTGACTTTGTTTCTTTCAAGAGGTATTGTAATCAAGGTCTAATTTTCTACATCAATTTTCATTGTAGTCCAACCACTTTTTAAGTTGTCAATTTTGCCTCTCGAGATAAATAAATCAAAATCTCATAATTTCGGGACTTTGTTTTCAATTTAAATTTTGAATTTCAAAATCCTAAAATCTACTCAATGAAATTAATTATAATAAATAATATGTATTTAAATCTATGTAAACATATCTTATATACCCACATGAAAGGTCAATAAATTCTCAAGTAGAGTAAAAAAAGAAAAAATAAGAGCATCTTTAGCAATGCTAGCCATTTTTGAGTCAAATTTTAGCTAAATTAGCTAAAAAGTCATTTTAGCTAGTCACTTTAGAATTACGTCTGCATCAATGCTCTCTATTTTAGCTAATTTTGAATTTATATCATTTTTAAATGAAGATTAAATAGTTTAAATGTATTTATAAATTACATAAAATAACTTAAAATGAATGTTTTGAATTATAGAGAGTCTCATCTCGCTCTCTATATTTAGGAGCGAGATAGCTAAAAGTTATAATAGAGAGTCACTTAGGAGTATGGTGCAGCTACTAAAATCAATGTTCGAAAAAACGCTAGGCGCTAGTCGGGCGGTGGACAGGTGACTAGCGCCCAGACGCCTAGGCGGTTTTATATTATTTTTATTTTTATTTTATTTTTATAATATGGGGTCGTGACCACTTACCCAATTTCAGCTTCAAAATTGCCCACTTACTCCAGTAAGAGATTATTGTGCCCACTTACCCATTTAAAAATAAAAAGACTATTTTAGACAAATTTTCATTATAAAATTAAAAGCATGCCATTCTCTCTCTCTCCCCTCTTTCAATTCCAAGCTGACAACGGCCTCTCTCTCTCTCTCTCTCTCCTATGCTTCCCGAGGCCGTCGTCCGAGGCCTGCATACTCGCCACCAGCGCTGGTTCTCCTTCTCCTTCTCCTTCTCCAGATCATCCTGCCTCGCCTCTCCGCCTTCCTCGGAGACCTTAACTTCCGGCAACGGAGCCACTCGGTCCGGGTACGACACCGGGCTTATGGAAGGGCCGTACTTTATGAACCGAGCGTGTTCTCTGGTCTACGGCGAGTCGGGAGAGCCGTGAGGAGGAGCGTGCGACAGTGGCGGCGGTTGTGTTTGTGCTGATGATTGCGGAGCCGGGTCCGGGTCGGGTGAGGAGGAGTGTTGTTCGGGTTTGGGAGAGTAGGAGACAGGTTCGATCGGAGAAGGCTGGGATTTCAGGTTGGATTTCCGGCGGGTGCCCAAGACTGGTGCCCAAAGCAAATTCTGGGTGTCCAATTATGGGTTTTGTAGTGTGAAATAAGATCTTGGAGGCTCTGGCATGTTTCACTTGAGGTTGTTGCAGAATTTTTTATTTTTTTTTTGGGATGTGAATAGCTACAGATATTTCACTTCTTCATCATGTGTATAGTTCCTATAATCTACAGATTTTTTTTTTCTGTTCTTTTCTTTTGATCTTTTCTTAAAACAAGTAACTTGATCATGCAATAATAAGATTACATTTCCTGGCTACTGGGGGGCAGTAGACACATTATTGGCCCCCAGTAGACTTTGATACGAGGGACAGGGATCACTATAGTGTGGTGTTTTGATAAGTTACCTGTTGTTTTCTATGTATTAAAGTCAAATTATCTGTGAATCCTACAAAATGGTTCATTTTTGGTGGTCTATTGGGAGACAGTAGAGACATTGGACTTTGTATTGGGGGGCAATAATATGATTATTGGGAGGCACTAATATGATTATTGGGAGCCAATAATATGATTATAAATTGATCAATTGTGCCTGTAGTGTATTCATTTTTGTTTTGGGAGTTCATACAATTCACTGGACGGCAATAATATGATTTTCGGGAGGCAATAATATGATTATTGGGGGGCAATAATATGATTACTGGGGAGCAATAATATGGTTACTGGATATTATTAGGGACCGGTCGCCGGATTCCGGTCAGCGTTCGCCGGATTCCGGTCACCGGCGCCCTGCCACTGGTCACCAGAGGCCGGCAAGGTGGAGGATGACTTCTCCCTCTAAGTGAAAAAGAAGGAGAGGGCAAAAAAGTCTCAACAAAAATAAAAAAGAATTAATTGGGTAAAGGGGAAATAATCCCTTAGAGTGTTTTGGGTAAATGGGGTTAAAAAACAGTTGGTGGAGCAAGTGGGCAAATTTTAAGCTAAAATTGGGTAAATGAGCATTTTCCCTTATAATATATATATAAAGAAAGATAAAATAAGAGGAGGAAAAATATATATTTAATTAAATTATTAAATTTTTGTTTAACAGAACATTTATTTAATTGTAATTATACAAGGCAAACACCGAAGAAGTAATATTCAATTATGCTTTTAATTGTACTTTGGCTTGCACATGCGTCACACTCACACCACTTGTCCCTCTTCTCTCGCTCTCTACACGAACAACAGCCACACATTTTTTTAATAGAATTCTCTCCCTTTGAGTACCCTGCTCGTGTTACTGTGTTCATTGACTTCATTCTCGTCTGTTCATCTCTTGCGCGAAACCTACAGCGACCACCTGCACATTCTCTTTCATCTCTCTCTTCATCAATTTTTCTTCTTTTTATCATTGTTCAGTCACCGCGTCCACACAAAAGATAATACATAGAAGCAATTACCATCAAAAATTCGTCCAACCCAGTAAAACCCAGAATCTCGATTCCAACCCAGAGAGATTGAGAGTTGAGTGGAAAGAGAAGAGTGAATGACTGAAGGAATGAGAGAGAGAGAGAGAGAGGCGCGGGTGACTGAAGGAGAGAGAGAGGCGTGGTTGTCGACTGAAGGAGAGAGAGACTCGCCCAGAGTCACCGCCTAGAAAATTCCGCCCAGCCGCACAGAAGCCCAAGCGCCCGCCCAAAATCAAACCGCCCAAGAGCACCGATTAGCCATTAATCGAGTCGGAGCCTCACCAGTCACCGCCCGGCGCCTAGGCGGCCGAGTTTTAGAACACTGACTAAAATAGATAAAAAGTTAAACATACTCTCCAAAATAGCTAATGAGCCAAAATAGAGAGTTTGCTAAAGATGATCTAAGACAAACTAAGTAGCATCATTGACACAACAATACTTAGAGATATAGTAATAGACTACTCCACGATCGAGTTCTAATATTATTCCTAATTAATAGGTAGGGAAAAAGAAACCAATACTACTCTATCTTTGTTTATTGATATGCAAAAATGGATCTCCATTTCTAGAATATTATCTTTGTAATAGGTCGTTAAGGCATTGATAACTGCCTTAAAGCTAGTACGGTTTAGGATTGATAGATTCAGTTCGTCCATTGGTTTAAGTGAGTTAGATACCTTAAAGATTATCAAATTGGCTGAAAATTTACAGAGATGATCTATATATTAGTACCTAAAAACTGAACGGTCGAGATGTGGATATGAGATCGAAAAGTGACCCTAAACTCCAATCTCACACATTAATTTCAGAGTGAGGCCTCACTCTGGATAAGATCTGTATATATATATATATATATATATATATATATATATATATATACAGGACCGATCAAGGGCGGACGTCCGCACTGTCGCTAAAGTGCGGACGTCGACACAGCAGGCGACTTCCAGGCGGCGACGGTGGCGCGGGGCTTGCAGGAGGGAGGCCGGAGGCGTCCCGGACCGTTCTGAGCACCATTCGAGGTCGGAGGAGGTCGGGCTTGCCGGTTTCTGGGCAGCCACCTCACCTGCAACTGCAGGTTCTGTGCAGCACCCAAAACCCGTCGCCGGCGACTCCACCCGACCGCAGACCCCTCCGCAAGACCCCTGGCCTCCCATGGTGAGCCGCGCCGCGCCGTCGCCCGTCGATCGAGGCCGGAGCAGTGACGTCCGCACTTTTTCTGGGTTGCGGACGTCCGCTCTCGAACGGGCTCCTATATATATATATATATATATATTTACAGAAGGTAATGAAAAAAAAGCAAGGTAGTTTAAACATGGTTCCTAATAAAAAGGTAGAAAAACCCAAAAAAAAATCATTGCAGCTTCTCTTTCCCCTTAAGAAGGTATCAAAAGTGCAAACATATCTATGCACAAGGTAATGAAAAAAGAGAAACTTAATTTTAACATTGTTCCTAATCAAAAGGTACATAAAAAAAGAAAGATAAAAATCATCCAAACTTGCCTTTCCTTTAAGATATGAAAAATGCATCTCCCTTTCCATAATTTCTCTCCTTTGTACAATTTATCTTAAGGTGCAAAGGTAGATATGCACAATGTAGAATATTACCTCTTTAGATGGATCAAAACATTCTTATGAATACCCATCTGAAATATCTATTTGATTGTATAATGAAGTTGAACAACATGACAATTCTATAATGAAGGTGTAAAAACAAGAAGAAAGTAATGAGAATAAAGGAGAAGAAAAAAGACAAGATATAGGGTGTAGAAAAATGATGGTAAGGTATGATCATTTTATTTTAGTTATAATTTTTTTTTAATGACTATGCATCAATTAAGGGTTTTGTTGTGCTGATGATATATTATAATTGGTATGGTTTTTATGAATATCAAATTAATTGAAAAACAACATTACCTCTCAATTAATTGACTCATAAATTATTGACTGTTTTGAGTAATATTATTATAGGTAAATTCGGTATTTGGAAAATTTGAAATTGACTCATCATGCTACTATAGAAAAGTGAGCTGATGTGGATGCCTAGTCACTAGACCACAATTAACAAAAAATTTCGTTCGGATTACATTCAAAATAGGTCATAGTTTTTTAACGTAAAATTAATTTACTCTTCTTTGAAACTAGGGTTATTGTCCATTTACCCCATTTATAGGAATTTTTTTCCCACTTATCCCATTAAGTTTTTTTAATTCCCTCTTACACAAAACATTCTAAGAAGGTCTTCCCTAATACCCCATTAAGATTTTTTATTTTTTTTTAATTCCATTTTAGCCTCACACCTTTGTTATTTAGAGAGAGAGAGAGAGAGAGATAATGGAAGAGAGAGAAACCATAGGAGACTTCGCCGGAGCCGGTCGCCGGCCGACTTTCCCCAGATCCCTGTCACCGGTCGCCGAAATCAGGTCAACGGTCGCCGGAATCCGGTCATCGGCCGCCGCCCACATGACTTTTCTGAAAACCTCACTGGAAATGTTTATTGCCCCCAATAGATGGGCAATTCCCCCCAATAGACGTCTATTGCCCCCCAATAGATATCTATTGCCCCCCAACAGAACTTTTAGTCGCAGGAATGAGAACCAATCTCTTTAAATTTAGACAAATAAACTTTGATTAAATAAAAATAATGAGAAGATTACATCAATTCAAAATGTCTATTGCCCTAATAGAACTTTTTTTTTTTTTTTTCATTTTTCTTTCCTTCTGGGCCTTCTGCCCCATTTTACCAAACAAAGAAGAAAAATGAAAAAAAAAACAAAAGAGAGAAATTGATTTGGGCACCCAGAGAATAGCTCTGGGCACCAAATCATCTTTCTCCTTTCTCCTCTGCCACCGGCCTGCGTCAAGAACCGGAGCAATGGCGGAGTGGATCGAACGCTCGGTGAGGCCAAGAACTCGACGCCGCCTCGGAGGTGAAGATCGGGGAGTGGATCGACGCCGGAGATGCGCAACACCGGAGGTTTAGTCCTCAACACGTTAGCTTTCTCGGCGAGCTCTTTCATCAGAGAGAGAGAGTGCATTTTCGACAGTTGCTGGAGAGAGAGAGAGAGAGAGAGAGAGAGAGAGAGAGAGAGAGAGAGAGAGAGAGAGAGAGAGAGAGAGAGAGAGAGAGAGAGAGAGAGAGAGAGAGAAACATGGCATGATGTAATTTTTTAATTAGGCTGAGGGCAAAAATGTCAATTTAGTTTAAATTGGATAAGGGGGGAATAATTCCCCCTTATCTGTTTCTGCCTGCTGGGGTAAGTGGGATAACTTTTGCTCATTTTGGGGCTTTGGATCAATGACCCTTGAAACTATTTACATAACTTCTCCTTTAACAAAACTATTAAAATATTAAAAAAATTAATATTTATAAACAATAACTTTGTATTTTTTATTTTTATTATTTATAAAAATTTATTGAGTCTAAAAAACTACCGTTATTTTTAAGAAAACTACTATCACTCTTCATAAAAGCTAATGTTATTCTTTATAAAAGCTATTTTCATTCTAATAATATAGTAATAAAATGTTAATTGAGAGAGTCCTTATCATTCCATTTCAGATTTAGGGTGTGTGGGCAGTGTGGCCTCCTCTTTCTTTGGTTATTCTTGCTAAAGCATTGTTTTCTTTTATCAATCACCCACCGACTTAAAGTCTTTCCCCACCATGAAGAATAATACAATTTTTAAGTGATTAAATACTTGTTACTCCCTGTACTTTGCTCCAGAAAACAGTTCAGTCCCTCACCTTTTAAATTAAACAATTTAATCCTTATTCTCTCGAATTCTCACATAACAGGTCCAAAATGACTATTATACCCCTCACTTCCTTTTTTTTTTCCTATCTCTTTTTCTAATTTTTCTCTCTTTTATTTGTTTATTCTCTCTCTCTCTCTCTCTATCTCTCTCTCTCTCTGCATGCAACGCAAGGCAAGAGCAAAATGAGGCAGGGAAGCTCCAAAGAAGACACTGGTGTTTCTTCAACTTCAGAGTCATCCTCCAAAGAAGGAGGATATGGAGGAGGAGGAGGATCCCGTCGGTCTCGCCTGAAGCAGCAATTGCACCATCGTTGTCACCGTAGTTGCTCCAATTCCCCATCTCATCACAAATTCCTCGCCGTCGAGGATTTTGCCAGAATCGCGCTCCTCACCCTCCTTCAAGTACGTTCCTTCTTCTTCTTTCCGATCTTGAATCCTGGGTTGGGGGTCGAGCTGTGAGCTCATACGACTCGCCATCACAGCAACCTCCGTCATCGTAGATTTCTCAGCGAAAAGTGAGCTCAGAGCAAAGCAAAATCGGAGAAACCCAAAATTGAGTTTGTTGGGCATCATCAAGTTCGAGCTCCAAGTTGTACTCTGAGTTCTCCGGGTCGAGGTCGTTATGGCCGACATCATCCATTTTGCAGGTCAAATGGAGCGTTAGAAGTGGATCTGGTTTGGGGGTTGGGATTCGGTGGAGCAGAAGAGGCAGATGAGGGTGAGAGATTGGGGGTTTAAGTGGCGGGCTGGGGGTGGAGCTCGGTCCTGGTTGGAAATAGGATCGGGGTTGGAATTGGGGTTGGGGAACTAGAGCGGAGAGAGAGAGAGAGAGAGAGAGAGAGAGAGAGAGAGAGAGAGAGAGAGAGAGAGAGAGAGAGAGCAAAGAGCAGAGAGAGAAGCAAAAAAAAAAAAAAAAAAATTTAAAAATGATTAAAAATAAAAAGATAAAAAAGAGAAAAAGAAAATAGAGAAATAATAAAAAAAAGAGGAAGTGAGAGGTATTATATTCATTTTGGACCTTGTGTGGACCTGTTGTGTGAGAATTAAAGAGAATAAGGATTATCCAGTTTAATTTAAAAAGCGAGGGACTAAACTGTTTTTCAGGGAAAAGTTTGAGGAGTAACAAGTATTTAATCCATTTTTAAAATAGAACTAGAAAGCGAGAATGACCAGCCTCCCATTTGAAAGCACTTTTTTTTCTCACATTTGGGATGAGAGGTGTAGGGAAATTATCAATTTTTTTTTTTGTTGGGAAATGGGAATCAATTAAGCTGTCTCATAGCTAGCCCAAATAGCTGAATTTAGTGCCTACTAATAAGTCTGATGGACAGACCCAAACAGACAATAAAGCAAAGGAAACCTAATTTCCCACTGGGCTTAACAAGAGCCAGTATAAGGAAATTAACCCTTGTGAAACAGCTAAAAAAGGCTCAAAGAATAAGCTCAATCCAATACAAAAAACCTAGCCACTGCAGACCACCTCGCGCAACCAACCACGCAAAGCCTCCGATGTGTCGCTAGAAGCAGAACACCAAGTAGTTCCGTATTGTATAACCGATGTCAATCAAATCCCAGAACACAAACCATATGAAATCCAATGACCCAAGGGATAAGATCCCTAAAAACAACACCATACTCTCCACCATAGAGACCCATACCAAGAAAGTGTCGTGGCTGCCGAAGGAGGACCGAGAACCAGAACCATGGAGAATGGGGGGTGATGAACCCATGCGTGAGCACCCATACTCACCTAGGTAAGTGCCTTGCACTTTATCATCGCAACTACCATAGCTTTCGTGGAGTTTGGGAGTGAAAAGGGAAGAAATGTTTTGGGATTGGGTAAACATTGATTTGCAAATATGTGGGATTGATTGACAGAGAGAAAGAAAGAAAATAAACGATGAGGAATAAGGTCCTCCCGATCTTGAAAAAGCCAAAGAAGAACTGGACATAGCTAGAGATAACCACAAATGGAGCAAAAACACCACAAAGTTGAGAGAAGAACAATAGTCTTTAGGATGCTGAAAGGGAAGAAGGAGGGACATCCCCCAACTCTTAAGCCTTCAATCTAGATCCTGACGGATCAGGATTTGGGCAAAAGAGAAGGGGAAGGGGGGGAGTTTCTTCTCAGATCTACTTTCTCTCTCTACAGTTGAGAGAGAGAGGGTCTCAAAGGGTTTACCCACATGTTTTCTTCATCCAACTTTTTTTATTCGAAATTATCAACTTTAGGTAAACCACTTTGACATGATTTTGCATTTTAGAAATGCCATTGCGGCATTCATGGTCATGATATATCAAAACAATAAAAACTTTGTCAGCACAATTTTTTTTATTATTGAAATTCTCTTGTGTCATAGTCTTACAACTAGTCAAACTTAAATTTTAGGAGCTACTCCAAGTGACAGACCACAAATATATTGACTCGATTCTTTTTTATGATTTTCTCAGTTTTCCAACTTTAGTTCGAGATTTTTGAGTTCATTCAATTTTATAATTGATTAAAAATCATGATTTAGGGGTGGAAAAATTTGATGAAAAAATAAGAACATGTAATTTTGACAAAAAAAAAAAATCATGCTATTGTCTACAATTTTCAGTAGAAAATCATGGTCTCAATTTTTTTTTTTTTTTTTTTGGGAAAGTTCTAAGATTAGTTCTCACTGGGTTGAAAAAGCATACAAAATGTTTATGTGTACTTAGACTCAACTTGCATTGGTGTGGACATGAGCATGTTTAGTCTCATGACATGTATACCGTTAACCTCACTAGTCATGAGCATTGTTAGCCTCACTTGCAATGCATATCATTAGCCTCAATTTTCTATGGGGCTCATTAAACTCGCTTCCATGTTGTAGTGGAGTGCTTCTATTAGGACCTCCAAATTTGTTCACTTGACCTCATTCTATTATGAATTATTAAATGTCATATATAACCTCCTATAAAATGACTATCAAGGACAATAATTATACCAAAAAATATTACATTTATTTTCTCTAGACTTTCCAATTCAATAATATTAAATTGCATTATTTATTAGTTTCCTTATCTATTTTCATTTTTCAATTTCACTACATACTCATTAAAGCATTTATATGTATTAAATAAGTACTAAAACTATGATGGTATGCGGATATTGGTGTATTATGACCTAAATCTAAGTCTATTCAATATATTTGCAAAAAAAAAAAAAAACTAGCATTTATAAAAAGAAAAACTTTTGAAATAATTAATCATGAGGTACAAAAAAATAGAGGAAAGAATTAAACATTAAGAAAAAATTATTATTATTATTTTTTGTACAGCTGAAAGAGAAAAAAAAAACACAAAATAGTTAATGTTAAAACATTTTCTTGTTAATTAGAAATTAATTTTTGAAACCCAATACCTTGTGTTTGATTTTTTCTTTTTATTGGATAACAGATTTATGATGTCTGATTAAGGAATGGAGATGTAATTAAGATCTAGGGGAAATGATCATTTTACCCAATTTTGGGGTTAATTAACCCCACTTACCCAAACACTCTAAGAGATTGCCCACTTACCCAAACACTCTAAGAGCATCTCCAACAGAATACTTATTTAAAAAAAAAATTGAAATTTAACTAATTTTAGGCTAAGTTTGATCTCCAGCAGACTAGCTAAACAAAAGCTAAATTTAGCTTTAGCTAAAAGACCTAGCTATATTTAGCTAGAGAAAAGAGAAATTTAACTAAAAGTTAAATTTAACTTGAGATTTAGGTATTCTGCTGGAGCATAACTCAATATTCAACTAGCTATATTCTAATTTTAGCTACTTTTAGCTATGAAGATAGCTATCACTGTTGGAGATGCTCTAAGAGATTATTTCCAATTATGCTCTAAGTGATAGCTACTTTTAGCTATGAAGATAGCTATCACTGTTGGAGATGCTCTATGAAGATAGCTACTTTTAGCTATATTCCAATTAAGTATTTTTTTTATTCTTTTTTATTTATTTTTGGGACATTTTTGCCCTCTCATTCTTTGTCACTTAGAGAGAGAAGTGATCGGAGACCTTACCGGACTCCGGTGACCAGTGGCCGGCCGCAGACTCCGGCCACCGGAATCCGGCGACCGATGACCGGAATCCCGAATCCGGCTATCAGACCGGTGACCGGATTTCGGCGTCTGATTTTATTACCCCCCAATAATACCTAGTAATCATATTATTGTCCACCAATAAACATATTATTGCTTCCCAATAACAAGTTTATGGGATCAATAATTAGTGAAAAATGAAGATGTTTTGAATTTTGAAAGCTTTCGGAGGTTTATCCAAATAAATAATTTTATTATTGCCCCCTAATAATCGTATTATTGCCCCAATAAACATTTTATTGCCCCTTAGTAATCTTATTATTGCCTTCCAATAATCTTATTATTGCCCTCTAATAATCATATTATTGCCTTCCAATAATCTTATTATTGCCCTCTAATAATCATATTATTGCCCTCAAGTGAATTGCATAAACTCCCAAAACCAAAATGAATACACTACAGATACAATTGATCAACTTATATGTTCAATTGTACACGTTCACTTTTTTTTTCTTTTTTTCTCTTCCCCATTCTCGAAGCTCACAGTATACCAAAAAAAAAAATGCTCTGGGCACCCACCGGAGTGTGAGGCCAGCAATTCGGGTCTCTTCTGATCGAGGCTCTGGGTTCTCTGAGGCGAAGGCTTGGAAGTTGACGAGGACTTTGAGGTGGAAATGGGGTTGGGCTTCTATTGGGGAGGCTTCGAGGCGCGACTGACTTCTCCTCCTTCGCTGTCGTCCAGTCCTCGACACCCAACTCCGCTACCAACTCCGGCTACGAGATCACCATCCCCAATCGCCTAGTCAATCGTCGTCCGGCGGAGATGGTAGTGACTCGGGATCTAGAATCCATAATCGGAATCCCTTGGCTACGGTCCAAAACCTCGATCGACTCCAAGGATTCGAGGATGGCTTCGTTCACAGAAGCCTCGTCCCAGATTTGGGACTTTATTGTTCGGAGACGGGATCTGGCCGTCCGGCGAGAGAGAGAGAGAGAGATAGAGTCTGGGAGGAGAAGAGGAGTCGAGAGAGAGAGAGAGAGTATGGGAGGAGAAGGGGAGTCGAGAGAGAGATCTGTCTGGGAGGAGAAAGGGAGTTGAGAGAGACTCTCTCTATGAGGGCAATACTGTCAAACACTGTTGGATTGGGTAAATAGGGTTAAAAAACTCTTAGTGGAGTAAGTGGGCAATTTTTAGGCTAAAATTGGGTAAGTGGTCACGGCCCTTAAGATCTATAGAATAATTAAATCATTGAAATGGCCAAATTTTTAAAGATAATAATTTGTTTGTAAATTATATGAGTGAGGTTATTTGAGGAACTTGAGTGAGTAAATTTAGTATTTAAAAATTTGATAGGAGGTGTAAAAAGTATAGGAGGTCAAATGAATAAATTTAGAGGTTCTAATAGAAAAACGTATTGTAGTGATATACACCGCTAACCTCACTTATCATGCTTACCGTTTGCCTTACTTGCCCGGAGGTCACCTTATAGATAACCTTAAAATTAAGGTATGGTCTGCAAACAACCTTTAGGATTTGAGGGAAGTAACTAGTAATTTGATGGGAGCAACAATAATTAGAAAGCATAAAAGAAAGGAAATAGATTCAAATCATCATTCATCTCCCTCAGTCACGCTGGAGCTTACAAAATATAGGAAATGGGACTGGGTCCCTACCTAGATTACATACAAAAGAAAAGCATGCGTGAAGCATGCGTGTCTCTCAAGACCACAACACCACAACATTGGGTTGATTTAATTCTACTACCGATGCAAATAAAATAAGATAAAGAAAAGGTTAACAGAAGTGGTCCAGCAAGATGCAATTAAAATAGGAATAAGAGAAAGTGCTCCTAACAAGTCCCGGCCCCTTGAGTTGCAAGCCGTCCACGGTTGCCGAAATCTGGAAATCTGGCCATGATAGAATGAGCTTCTTCCCAGGTTGCATCCTCCTTTGGCAGACCAGACCATTGAATGAGCCATTGTGTGATGGCCTTCTTCTTCTTGTGAACCACGGACATATCCAATACTCTTTCAGGAAACCAATTAATCATTCCTTTCTCATCAAACTGAGGCAAGGTCTGAGATAGAGGGGCTGAGTCGCCGACCCGTTTCTTCAAAAGAGAAACGTGAAAAACATGGTGGATTTTCGACGATGGAGGAAGCTCCAGACGGTATGCTACGCTCCCAATTCGATCCAAGATTTTGAAGGGTCCATAGAACCGAGGTGAGAGCTTGTGGGATGGTCTCTTGATGAGGGATTGTTGGCGATATGGATGGAGTTTCAGAAATACCCAATCTCCAACTGCAAATTCGCGTTCAGTACAATGCTTATCAGATTGTTGCTTCATTCTGTTTTGGGCCATTGCCATGTTCTCACGCAAAGATTGGAGGAAAGCATCGCGGTCTCGCAGCGCCAAGTCAACGGAGTGAACAGCTGTGGAACCAGGGACATAGCGCATCACAGCCGGCGGCGGAACTCCATAGACTGCCTGAAAAGGAGGCATCTTGATGGCAGAATGGTATGTGGTGTTATACCACCATTCAGCCCAGTGGAGGAGATTGTTCCAAGAAGCCGGTTTGTCGGCGACAAAACACCGTAAGTAGTGCTCCACTGACCTGTTAACCACCTCTGTTTGACCATCAGATTGAGGATGGTGACAGAGTTGGGTTCCTTGAAGCTTATAGAAGGCTTTCCAAAAATGACTCAAGAAGATGGGATCGCGATCTGAAACGATGGTCTTGGGCATGCCATGTAATCGAAACACCTCCTTCATAAAGGTCTCAGCAATTTGAGCAGCCGTGTATGGGTGTGTTACAGCGATAAAATGGCCATACTTAGAGAGTCGATCGATCACGACCAGGATGGCATTCTTGCCTTGTGAATTGGGTAATCCGTCGATGAAGTCCATCGAAATGTCTAGCCAAATCCCTTCTGGAATTGGAAGCGGCTGTAACAATCCGGGTGGATGAATGGCTTCATAGCTCTGTCGCTGACACTGATCACAAGCAGCAATGTATGATTTGATGTCCTTTCTCATGCCAGGCCAATAGAAGCTTCGAGAGAGACGAACAAGGGTACGTAAATAACCGGAGTGTCCAGCTTGTAAGGAAGAATGAAATTCATGCAAAATCTTTGACCTCCATTCCGATGTCTGTGGAACGAAAATTTTGTTCTTGTACATGAGCTGGTTGTTTGCCATTGAAAAGTTCTTCTTGGTCGGTAGGCCTTGTTGCAAAGCAGAAAGTATGGTTTGTGCGTCTGGGTCACGTGAACATGCTTGTTGAATTTGGGCAATACTGTCGAAAACAAGGGAAGAGATGGACTGGATTGCACAAAGTTCGTGTTTTCTGGAAAGGACGTCTGGTACAGTATTAAGATGCCCAGGTCTATATTCTATCTTGTAGTCATAGCCCAGTAGTTTAGCAAGCCACTTGTGTTGTGAAGGAGTAGTGATTCTTTGAGTCAACATGTGCTTCAATGTTTGGTGATCGGTGAGGATTGTAAATTGGTTGCCAAGTAAATATGGTCTCCATTTATCAATTGCAAAGAGGATGGCAAACATTTCTTTGTCATACACCGAAAGTACCTGATTCTTGGGTGAAAGTGTTTTGCTGAGATAGGCAATTGGATGCTTTTGTTGTGTTAATACGGCCCCAATGCCCAGGCCGCTTGCGTCCGTCTCCACGGTGAAGGCTTGATTGAAGTCAGGGAGTGCAAGCACGGGGGCTGTGGTAACAGCCAACTTGAGTCTCTGAAAAGCATCCTCAGCAGCAGTAGACCAGAAGAAGTTGTTGGCCTTGAGCATATCATTGAGAGGTTGAGCTATCAGCCCAAAATTCTTAACAAACCTTCTGTAATAGCCCGCAAGACCGAGAAATCCCCTTAGGCCTTTAACGGTTTGAGGCTTGGGCCACTCATTCAAACATTGTACTTTGTCAGGGTCAACAGAAACCCCTTGACCAGAAATCACATGGCCCAAATATGTGACCTTTGGCTGGCAGAAAGAACACTTGACCATTTTCACCTTGAGTTGATGTTGGTGCAATATTTGAAAAACCTCCTCAAGATGAATGAGATGTGAATGCAAATCCGGGCTATAGATCAATATATCATCAAAGAACACAAGAACAAATTTGCGTAAAACATGTTTAAACACATCATTCATGAGAGCCTGAAATGTTGAAGGACCATTAGAGAGACCAAAAGGCATTACCACAAACTCGTAATGACCTTCATGAGTGCGGAATGCGGTTTTAGGAATATCCTCTTGATGCATGCGGATTTGGTGATAACCCGAACGCAAATCTAACTTTGAAAAATACTTAGCTCCATGTAGCTCATCAAGAAGCTCGTCCACCACAGGAATGGGAAATCTATCCTTGACGGTCACATTGTTGAGAGAGCGATAATCGACACAAAATCGCCAAGTACCTTCTTTCTTTCTCACTAAGAGAACCGGTGAAGAGAAAGGGCTACGGCTTGGGCGGATGATTCCTTGCGAAAGCATTTCTTGTACTTGAGCCTCTAATTCCGTTTTTTGTGAGTGAGCGTAGCGATACGGCCTCACATTCACTGGGCCGGCATTGGGCAACAACGTAATTCGGTGATCAATGGCCCGTCTGGGTGGAAGGCCTATGGGAGGGGAGAACAAATCTTCATAACTTGTGAGCAAGGGTTGCAGCTCAGGGATGAGGGCTGATCCTTGAATTGGAATTGGACCTGTGATAGAAGACACTGAATCCAAGTGTTCAGCGGGTAAGAGGGCCATGAATGCAGATTGGTCCATTTGACTAGGTTGCTTCTTCAAGCCGTGCAGCACATGGCATTGCCCATTTTCTGTAAACACCATGACCTTTTCTGAGAAATGCCAACCAATGAACCCAAGTGTCTCTAGCCATTGCGCTCCTAAAAGGAGGTCACACCCAGGCACCGGCATCAATAAGAATGAGGTTGTGAATTGGTACCCTTGAATGGAGACGGTGGTGTATATAGCCTGGCCCGACGGTGATAGTTGTTCGCCGGAAGCTGAAGTGAATTGGAGATGCGACACGGTTTGAATAGTGAGACCCAGACGTCTTGCCACTGCTGGATTCAAGAAATTTGTGGCTGACCCACAATCAACGAACACGGAAATGGGTTGGTTGTTAATGAAGCCTTTGAATCTCATCATCTGACCCATCATTGTGTGAGTGATGGCGTGAATCGGAATAAATTGCTCCGAGTCAGACGGCTGTTCCTCTTCCACAATTAACTCGATTGGAAGTTCCTCCAATGGTGTTGGTGATTCCAGAATGGCCATAACAGGTTTTTTACAAACGTGGGTTTTGGACCACTGTTCATCGCAGCTGTAACAGAGTCCCTGGGCTCTACGTTCCCTCTGCTCACTTGGGGACCATTTCCTAAATGGACCATCTGGTTTTGGCTTTTGGTTTGGATAGTTTGGTTGGGTTTGGATTTGGTGGTGGGTAAGTTGGCTGGTAGTGGATACAGAAGGGCTAGAGAAGTGCTGACCCAATTTGGACGAGGATTGCCACGTGTTTGTACGGAGCTGACGTGAGGAGCGGATGTCGGCCAGCTTGAGCTCAAAGCGGCGTGCCAGGCGCTGAGCAGAGACCAGTGTTTGGGGGTCCAATGCAATCACATCATGTTGGATCTCCGGTTTCAACCCGCTGAGAAATATGGGTAGCAACTCGGCATCCGACCACCCTTTGGTTCTGCCAGCAAGCTTTGTAAAGGTTAAGATGAATTCATTCACGGAGGCGGACTGTTTCAGATTGGAAAGGGCTATTTTGAATTCCATCGTGTTGCCGGCCCCGTGATGCTCCAGAAACGCGGAGGCAAATTTGTCCCAAGTGGCTGTCGGGAATTGTTGCTCGAATGAATTCATCCACATGCATGCATCAGGACCGAAATGAGAGGCTACTGTGAAGATGTGCTCAAAGGGGGGAATTCTTTGTGTCCGGAGATACCGCTCAGCCATGGTGAACCAACCAATTACGTCGTCTCCAGTGAAGATAGGGAGGTTAAACTTGGGTGGGCGAAGGGTTTGGTGTTCCTTATAGTAATGGTGTAGTGGTCGGTGGGCGGCATTAAAGGTAGGAAATGGGGTGTGTACATCAGGGGTGGGACTGCTCTGGGGTAAGGACATGAGTGTGGAATCGTGAAGGGGAGCGGCCGTGTGTGGAGGTGTATGTGGTGAAGGAATGGAGCCAAAGGTGATGGCTGGGACAGTGGAAGGTGTTGGTGGTAGAGGGAACTGCGAAGAGGCTGGAGGTGGGGAAGAGTGCAGTGATTGGGGTCGGTTGGTTAAGGCATGCACCAACGTGCTTTGAAGCGCCGCAATTTGGGCAGCGATATGGTTCTGGAAAGCAGATTGATTTTGATTGATGGAGTCGACGGACTGATGAAGTTCGTCTTGCAAGAGGTCGATGGAGCGCTGAAACTCAACCATCTGTAGGTGTTGAAGGTCATCAGGTTGGGATGAGGAAGAAGCTAGCTGAGTAATGGCAGGTTGGTGGGGAGGTGGTGGGTCAATAAGAGGAGGGATGGGAGGGTTGGCGGAGGGGGTGGTGGTTTGCACGGTCCTGCTCGGAGCCATGCTCTGATACCAGATGATGGGAGCAACAATAATTAGAAAGCATAAAAGAAAGGAAATAGATTCAAATCATCATTCATCTCCCTCAGTCACGCTGGAGCTTACAAAATATAGGAAATGGGACTGGGTCCCTACCTAGATTACATACAAAAGAAAAGCATGCGTGTCTCTCAAGACCACAACACCACAACATTGGGTTGATTTAATTCTACTACCGATGCAAATAAAATAAGATACAGAAAAGGTTAACAGAAGTGGTCCAGCAAGATGCAATTAAAATAGGAATAAGAGAAAGTGCTCCTAACATAATTCTTAAGCATTAAATTAGGTTGCATTCACTTGTAGCCTATCCAGAAGGGTTTGGTCATGCCCGTAATTAATTAGCTAGGGTGCATTGGAACCTACCCCATTTCTATTCAAGAGAATATGTTCTTGAAAATGATTGAAATGATAATGTCCTAAAACAAATACGACTCTGTATATATATAGTTAATTTTTACTTTAAAACCCCAAAATTATATCTTTCTACCCGAGAACGTTACATATTCTTCACCATGCAAGATATTTTATTTTTTTGGCAATATGATATTTTATTTTTCAACCACCTTTACTAATATATTTAGCTTTGAAACTATCACGTTCTAAAGAATATATTACATAATTTTTTTTTTTTTTTTTGAGTTAAAGGAACATATATTTATCTGAAAATCAGAATAGGTCGTTACATACCCTTCCGCTGTCATTTAAGGGCATAGACAGACAAGAAGCTAGTGATAGTACCCACAAGTGGTACGTACATATAGTCCTACTCATTATACATTCAAATACGCAGAGGTAGCGAAAACCCTCATTTAGTACTACTCCAAATGCCCTACAGATACATAGAGTGCATAATTATATTACATAATTAGCACGTACTAAACGACAAATACAACCTTCTTTCGACTAAATCAAATACTGTTTTAACAAAATTAATGAAATCATGTCGATCGGTATCATATCCAAATATAGTGCAGCAAAGTCTGCATGCTAAGACATATAAGAATATATGATCAGGGTCGACGAGAGAATCTGCAGCTTAAATTTGATATTCGAATTGTCATAATGAAGCTGTATCTGTACAGATGCTCTAGCTGTGATTGATCGAGCCTTCAATTATATCATCCCTAGTACATTGATTATTGATTGCATCTGATCAAAACTTCAAAGTCAAACGAACCCGTGCATGATTGTAATTGACCCTAACACTAGCATTTACTGTTTGATATAGTAAAAAGACATATTGGTAAAAGTCCAAAGTTCGACCGGTCTCAACATGTTCATCTATTTGTCAATGCCCACGATTTAATCTAAACTTTTCAAATCGTAATATTCACGATCGGCAGATAAAACCAAGACGGCACGAGATCGAAGACATGCAAACCAAAGCCAACTATATAGCTCGAAATTGAAAGTTGAGACTCAAATAAATGGAAAGATCGAGACTCTAGCTAGTCATTCAGTCTTCTCTGGGACATTTCCAGACTAGCAAAGGCATCATGCAGATTGATAAGAGTAAACTAACTCTGCCATGTATAGCTTTCAGAAGTCAGAAGCACCATGATAAGGTTAAGATGGGCAAGGCATGGGCATGGGATCGAGAGAGGGATCGGAGACGACTCAGCTAGGGAGATGTACCAGAGAGACATATATAAGTTTCCAGGACTTAAATGAAAAGGGATTTGAATATAATGTAATTAATAAAATGAATACAGACACAGGATCGGATTAGGATAAGGCTTTACCCTAGTTATATGTAGACAAAATGCTCTTCATTCTGCAGACAATAAGATTCCTTCCCACTTGGCCACTAGACTATTCTATTTCTGCAACAACCTAGCTGTCTCCTTCAACCATTTGCAAGTAAAAACTATTGAAATATAAAATGGCAAGGTCTCCTTGTATTACATATTCAACCATTCACAGAAGTTGGGACATACAAGAGGGCAACTTAACACAAACAGATCGATCTCTCTCGAGCCTGTTACCTTTGTTTTCGCCTAGCTAGCAGATAATAGAACAACTACCTGAGTTAAACTTATCAGACCCAGATCCAATTGGCCAATTGGGGTTCCATTATATAGGGCAGCGGAACCAGCGACGAAAGGAGTTGCATGGTATGGGTTAAGCTCTCACATCATGAGTGGAAGACGTAAATGTGCGTTTATAAGCTCTGGTGTTCTTGATTGTCCTCGCCTCTCCTGCACCCCCAACCTCTTTTATTTTGTATTTTTACTCAAAGCAGTCCTGTCATTCCCTTAATTCCCAGATATAATAGTTTAGAGAATTGAGCGTGAGAAACAAAAATGGCTTCTTAGATTGCAATCTCGCCTTCAATAGTCGTCTTCTTTTTTGTTACATGAAGGTAAAAAGAAAAACCTAATCATTTCTAGTTACATTCAACAGAGAAAAAAATTGGTTAACTAGGGAACCCAGAAGGTGCAGAAAAATTAGCGCCTTCATGGCACCTTCATCGCCCTACGTAGATTGTGCTCTTGCCTTCTGCTAACCTTGAGTTATGCTATCTAGATATTGCTTTACACGAGTTTGGTTCGTCTCAAATATGAACGGCATTCCCCTTATCTGCAATTTGACCATTGTGGAAAAGAGGGGAAAACAAACATTTAGTTACGTATAAGGAGATAATATTCATACAAGCAGTAGAATATGCAGGTAAAGCTAAGGAGGCCTATGAGCATATTTAGCAAAAGGAACTGTCGGAACATACCTCGATCAAGCAACTGGAACTAAGGCATAGACTCTGTCCAGGGGTTAATTCTGTGCTATTTACTGAGATTGAACAACTCCCAAGATTTTTGAGATGGAAAGATCCATCTTTTTCCATCTTTAATACTGCCTAAGAATACAAAAGGAACAATGTACTCATTTCAAAACAACACAGAACTTATGCCCATTTTAGGATTGGAAAGAAGATATAAACAGCATAATAGGGAAACACCTAGGTTCTAAATAAATGTAAAATATATATAAACACATCTGTAGTTCTGTGCTTCCAACAGTTGGAAGGACATGGTAAGTAATGGTATCAACGATATGAATAATAAGTATCTATAATCCTACCTGTTGCCGAGAGACTTTATTACCACGCCCTTCTCTTGCCAAGTCAATGTCAACAATAACATCTTTTGTTGTCCTACCCAGTAACACCTGCAGAGGTCAACAAATTATACAGTCACACCTCCAACACATGATTGATTGACTGACTAACTTGGAGTAATTCTGTTTCCCCATGTTTCATTATCTTACTCTGGTCTCTTAAAACCACCTTTGAAAAAATAATTTCCAGAACCCTATTTATGATCAAATGTTGAATTTACTAAAAAAAATCAAAACCACTACTATTGTTTTTTTTTTTTTAAAAGTAATAATAATAGAAAGATCCCTCCAATGCATATTACCTAGATGGATCACTTTGACAATTTAGAAGAGTAGTTAAGTTATACAGAGAAATCACATTCCACAATTTATGGATCTCTTCCAACCCAACCCTAGAGAGAGAGAAACGCAAAAGAAGGTCCATCTACTTAATTAGGATTGAAGAGAATTTAAGAGCAATTCCAAACCTCAGGCTTCTTAATATAATGCTTAGAATGACGCCCATACAAAATGGCAAATGCTCCATGAGATGCAATGGCTCTTTGCATGTACGAATAAGCACCCTGCTCCAGTCTCATGATTGCTCTCCTAGTGTCGTCATCCTGATATCTTGAGACTACATATAGAGAACTCAAAATTACAAGGCCTTTTACATATATTAATTCAAAAAACAAAAATACTAGTTGAATAAGGAAAACAGGAGGAAACAAAAAGGTGTGTATGATACATAAGGATGTACAGTCTGGAACTCAGAGTTAATGATCATTCAATAAGGAACCACCAACTGCACCCATTATATCCAATATGTAATGCATCCTTTTCTTTTACTACCGATGCTATATTTCAAAAAGAGTAATGTGGATAGTCTGTTGTGATACAAACTAGTGTAGACCGAGAACAATCCTATTTCATGGAGTTCTTACGATCTCATGTGTCAGATGAGCAGACCTTTATCATTTTAAAGAAAGTGTATAACATCTCTCTAGATGTAAAATACAAGATAAGGCCAACCCAAAGACGAAACTAATTTCATCAGGATACTTAACACATGAAACTAAACTGTACCAGTTTTTAGGCGAATGGATTCACAAGCTTATTTCTCATATAAACATATAAGTAATAAGCTGGTCACTAAACAGATAAAAGCTGGACTGAGTATTACCTTCCTCACCATGATACATTTCTTGGTCATCTGGATCCAAATCCATGTCAAGTATCTGCAAGTGGAACAAAAATAAAGGAAATTGAAACATAGCTCAGACAATGAAAAGCAAAACAAGCACTTATCAACTAGATAATAGGCATCTGAGGACTCACCATTGCCTCTATATCCGAATAACATGGTATATCATCATCACTATCGAAAAGACCCTCAAAATCTGTTGTCACTGGGTTTACTTCAGGTTCTGAGACAGCATTATCCATTGGCACAACTTCTGCATGTAATGATTGATGATCTCTAATTGTAGCTGATGCATCAGATTCCCAATTAGTCTCAGTAGCATATGGCTGAGGATAGCTTCTAACGCAATCGTAATCAACACATGAGTTTGCCATATGAGACTCTGTTGAGGCATACCCAAGACACATTGTCAATGTACCATCTCTGGTGTCTTCCTTCATAATTCCAGGAAGAGGATTTGTGATTGCTTTAGCCAAATCAATTTGACCCCGATTACCACTGACATGACATGTACTCGTAGAAGCCACATCAACGGGGTCAGTCTTGGACAACTCAAAATTACACAGAGGTGATTTTGAACTCACTTCTGGTATACAGTGTGATCCTTTACTCTGAGATCCAAGAGATTTTCCAGGATTCCTTTGTTCTTTTTGCATAAAGCAGGGGCCCGTATCACTCTTTCTTTGATTAACTGCGAGATCCTTAACAGATGAACATTTCGACTTTGGCTTACTGGCTTCTTTTACTTTACAGGAAGTTGATGACAATGGCACATGATTGAGAAGAAACACGTCATCGTTGCATGGAATTTCCCATTCCTCAGTATTTAACGTGCAACAGATAACTCCATCTTTATATTCGGGAAACTGAGAGTTCAAAGCTGTTGGAGATGATTGCATCAGCATCTCTGGATGGCAATTCATATCATCACCAGGGAGGGACACCCTTATGTCATCTGCCACTGCAGGATCTGTACCAGAGGGATTCATAGGGTACATAACTGGAGCCATCAATGTCTCTGGCTCAATTAGATTAATCATGTGTTCTTCAACATCATCCTTTGGCGAACTCATCAAAAGTGAGCTCAGGCCATCATAGTAAGACTTATCGATCTCATCTTTGAACATAAGTTCCTCCTCACTTGTAAAGTTCAAAAGGGAATTGGACAATTCTGCCAAATAAACTTCAGTACTAGCTGGACTCTTGAAATTACTGACTGCCATTTCCATCCTCAAGTCAATATCATACCCTGATATTGTAGTGTTATTAGCACCAATATCGTCAAGAAGTTCAAAAGAATCTCTGGTACACGTATCATTCTCTCTGATACCAACATCAACTGGTGTAGCTGTTGCTGGAACTGTGCTCCAGATATGTGTGCCAGGAAGTTGAGTTGAATACTCCAAGTCGTGAAATGATGCACTACTGTCTGAAGCAGATACATTAAAAACCTGATTCCCTTCAAATGGGGAACACATATTTATCTCGTCATTATTAATTTGATCAAGTGAACAAGGAGGTTCCATTCCTAGATCACCAGCACCGAACATGCTGCAATCCGGCAATTCCTTTGGTTGACCGAATTCCTTGACCTCAGATTCATTCCCTGTGATAGGCAGATTGTCTTCAATGTAAGGAGCTTCTTCACGTAGATTATCTTGCTCAACTAAAAAATCTTCTTCAGCAGGCTTCTGGAACCCTCCAATCTGAAATGTATCCACAGTAACAGTACCACCAATAGCAGTGCTGTCATGCATCAGATTTTGTGGAAACATATGATGCATGGTATTGTCCATATCTGATCCCTCAACTCCAAAATGGTTTGGGATTGGATCTCCAGTCATGACATGTTCAGATAGAGGCTCATCTCCATTTACAATATAGTTGCTGTCACTGGGTGCAAGTATAAAATTGAGGTCCATGGGGTCAAATGGCTCACTGCAGATCCTTTTACGCAGAGCATAGTAACTACTCCGAACACTTTCAGCTTTTCTCTTTCCAGGAACACATTTGTTTTCTTTTGAACTTCCTAACCTACTAAACTTTGATGTGGAATTTGGAGCGGAACACTCAAACTCAGTCATGCGAGCAGAAGCCTCTTCAGCCACAACTGGATCGTATAGGATAGAGTACCACCGATCTTGCAGTTCTTGCACAGTAAACCTTTGAGAAAAATGAACCGCACCTTTAGCAAGTGATTCCAAGGAAGCACCAGCCTGCAAACACAGAATAAGAGAATGCCTATAACTCCAAGATAGAACTGCTAAATCCAAATGAAATTTTCGAGAATATAGCTATAGTCTTCTCATATTCTAACAGCAGTTATTAAAATGCTAACTCCTGAAATTTTCGGTTATACAGATTTCCTATCAAGACGACAACTTTTTTTAGTGAAACCAAAATAACAAATGCAATGACATGTTCCAGTTCCACAGCCCTAAACAGATAGGTTGCTCTATGGAAAAACCCAACTGTATCTACCTCCAGCTGTATCACGCTTCTATGTAACTTATATCATTGGTCAAAATCATCACTTTGAAAAATGCCAAACTCTCACTCATCTCTGAAAGAGACAACAGCACAATCCACCCTTTTACCAGACAAACCTAATACAGGCAAAATTGTCCTCAATTACCCTAAGATACAGGAAACAATGACTCTACTGCAGGAAAAACCATCCCAACTTCTTGATTCTTTTGCTTTGAATCCACTCTTAAACACACTAAGACTATCATATATTTCTCTCATTTGTTCAATACAGTTCATGCTTCACAGTAAAAACTCATAATTTCAAAGCTTACAGTAACAAGATTTCTATTAGTTTGTTCGAATTATATGAAAATAGGCAAAATTTTCACCTCAACAGCGTTCTTGAGCAAAACATCGTCCGCCGGAATCCAAGCACCGACGGCCGAGCTCCGCACCGCAGCTGCGTCCCCGGCCATGTCTACGCCTCAGCTTCTTCGTCACATAGAAAAATTTTGAAGGAAAAAAAAAAAAAAAGGGAGAGGTGAAAGGGGTTGGGAGAGGGAAATAATAGGTAGGAGAGGTTGTGTGACACGTGGACGGCCAATTCGGCGGTCTTCGGAGTTGAGGTGACCAATTTCAGGGCGGTGGCGAAGGCTCTGAGGCGTTTGAGGAGAGTGAGGATTGAAGCAGAAGGGTGCGCAGAGGTTGGCGAGGACTCCTGCTCACTGCCCGGGGTTTGACCATTGACCAGAGAGTCCTATATTGCTTCCTTTCTTTTTTTCTTCTTTCCCTTTTGCTTTTTAGTTTTTCTTATTTTGGAAGATATATTACTTTTTAGCTCGAATGAAAAATATGAAAATTTTATATTATACTCCAAAAAATTCGGGATTTTATTCTACTCTAGGTTACACAAATATTTATATTTAGTAAGACCGAGTTTCACTTATTTTGATGTCGAGAAAACTCGATTGATGTCGATTCAGTTATCTGAACTATGAGTTTTTAAATTAATATAGACTTAAGCTTTGGCCGCTTTAAAAACGGCTTCTTCCACATTTTTGTGGATGCTTATTCTATCTATGAGCAGCTCCAATTGGTTATCTTTTCTATTTTCATACAAACAAATTATTGATATTGTACTTTTACCCTAAGCTTGTGACACATGAGCTAAAAGGTTGTTCGGTTCAATAAAATTAAACATTTTAATAATTTCTGACATATAACTCAATGCCTCACATGTGCAAATTATTATTTCACAATAACTTTTATCTTCGATTTGTGACATGAGCTAAGACAAGTAGACATGCTTCTTATTTTGAAAGTAATACTGTCCAGCTCAATAAAATTGAACTTCTTAATTATAATTGACATAGCTGCTCAATCTTTCTTGGGGAAAAAAAGAACATGGAATATTCGATAGAGAATGAAAATAGCTTACAATGGCTTAGAGAAACTGATCATTTCAACTGGCTTTCACGTACATAGTACGTAAGAATGCAAGTGAATAAGCAAACTGATCAGGAACGTCCAAAGATCAAGGACAAAGTTTTATGATCCAAAATGCCAGGCTCAAGTCAGGATGTCCTGGACACAGTACAGTACACTACATGCTAGCTAATTAGCTTAATTTCATCTGAATCTTAATACATATATAGAATGCATACTGGCGACAGTTTGAACTTGATTGGCGGTGAAGATTAATATTTTCGACCTGATATTGAGATCAGCTTGCTTGATACTCGATCAAAGCAAAGAGTAGGTCGTAAGATCTGAACTTCCTCCTCCGCGGTGAAGATTAGGATGATGAGAAGGTTGCAGCCTTAAAGGAAATACATTGTGAGGGTCTTCATTTGCTGAGTAGCCAATGACGGCAGAATCATAATAATCTCCTCCATCGTCAACCAATCCGTAGTGTGGTTCCTCCATTGCATCCTATGATTAATACAGTTTAAAGAAAGCACTCACATTAATCTAGCTAGCTAGCTTCTTAATTTGAAAAAAAAAAGACAAAACAAAACTGAAAGTATATGGCAAAGAAGCAAAGACATGTGTTTGATTCAAGTTAGTAGACAAGAACTAATATACTTTAGTGCACAGTAATGCATACATATTCATAGAGTCTCCTGTTGCACTCTGTTGCATTCCGAATCTGTCATCAGGTAATGAAGAGAAATGACAGGGATTCCTCTAATATTTATATACATATATGAATACAACAACAAAAGTTAATGGACAAAAGGATTGCCAATACTCCGGTGAATAGGATTACCTTTTTCCTCTTGGTATCAATCTGATTGGAGATCAGCTTCAGCTGTCAATCATCACAGATGTTAATATTAGCTTACTTAGCTACGTAGATTAGGAAGAAAGAAAAAATGAAGTGACAACAAAACTAGCTAGCAAGTCTGGTAAGGTAGGTTAATGCTGGGTCTCTCTGCTAGCAATATACTCATTTATAGAAAACCATATAAAATCTCAAACAATTTATAAGGAGATCTATAAAGAAGAAAATGAAAGATTGTTAGCCGCAAAAATTAGAAATAAAGTAATAAACAATTGAAGAAAAACAAATATCCAGTTACACCCATCTCTTTGATAGAATCATAGAAAGAAACCCATGTGATCAAATCTCCAAATCAGTGAATCACCCATATTCTGATAAAACCTTGAAAAGAGGACAGGCTCTTAATAAAGTGATTTAAGATTGACGTGGCCAAAACACAAGCTATCGCAATCTGATTGAAAAGATGGAATACATGGAGTACATTAGACAGACCACTTATTCTAAAGATGCACCCAATTAATCCCCAATTCCCCATACTATCAATGCAATAAAAGATCCAAACTATACAGTGAAACTTGACAACAAAGACGGCAAAGAAAAGAAAGTGAACTTACAGCTCGCTACAGTCTATACATGAGTTTAACTTGCTGCACCTATATATATATTCACCTAAACCCTAAACCCTAAACTTGCTGCACCTATATTCATTCAGTAATATAATTTGGCTATGAATTTACTTAATGTCGTTGTTTAACTTTGCTGCACCTATATGCATTTGAAATGTAATTAATCCGTTTTAGTGAAGATGCTTTAAGCATAAAAATTAACCCAGTAAATTAAGAAGCCACATTATATATGCAGCTCTTCCTTTATAACTTAGTAGTTCTTGATATTCATCCAATAAATATTTTTCTTTAGAAAATTAACAAATAATAAGAGCCATAATGATTTATAGATCACTGGACACCAAGAGATCGAGGAGCAAAGATATATATATACAACCTTGCGATTACGAACAACTTCTACAGCGCTTTCCATTTCTTTCTCAAGACTGTGCAGTTCAGCGAATCTCAGATCGTTCAAACACTCGCCCACCCTGTGGCTATATATCAAAATTAATTAAGAAGTAATTAAATTAAACAGACCATATATCAAGCTGATTATACTTTGGATTGAAACAATCAGTAAGAGAATTGCATATATTACTTACGTACCTGATCTGCCTCCTAAGACTCTTATTTATCTCTTTCAGCTTCTTCAAATTTTCTTGCATTGTCTGTACAAATTATCACAATCATATAAATAATTAAAAAAATGTGAAGAGCTGGACAGAGAGAGATCGGATCTCACCTCATAGTGCGATTTCCAAAGGTCAATTCCGAGGAGCTTCTGGTACTCATCGTACACTTGCTTTGTCCTATATATACACAAAAATTTAATTAATATATAGCTAGCATATATAATTAATTAAAATTGAAGGCGCGCGCTAGGGTTAATTTGCAATCCATCGTATCCGGAACGAGATCGAGCCATGGATTCAATAATTACGTACGTGGTGGAGGGGCTGATGAATTCATGAAGCTTTCCGGAAGAGGAAACCATGAGGAGAGAAACCTTAGCATCACAGAGAACAGTGAGCTCATTGGCCTTCTTGAACAGGCCGTTCCTTCTCTTGGAGTAGGTGACCTGCCTATTCGTCACGTTCTCTATCCTCTTGATCTGGATCTTACCTCTCGCCATTTAATTTCTTCGCTGATCGATCTGGAGCAGCTAGCTAGCTTCGATTCCAATCCGATCTGAGTTGCACAATTAGCTAGATTCAAAAGAACCAAGAGCTACAATTAAGCCATTTTAAGTGTAGGTAGAGGACTAGAGAAGAAAGGCATTACCAAGAATGGAAGGGGTTTGTGGAATGTGGATTGGCCATTCACATATAGACGTGGAAGCTAAACGTGGGGATGGATGTCATTCTTGCTTCCTTTCCTTTCCTTGGCTCGCATTTCGATGTGCGTGGGGGACCGATATACACCACGATCATTACACTTTCCGACCTTGAGAATAGTCCCCGTTTCCGTTTTGATGTAACTGGCAATCTAAGAGACTCGAAGATCGAGGAGAGACTTGTTTAGGTTAGCTAGTGTTGGCCGGTTTCCTCCATGGTCCATCACCCTAATGAGGAACTAAACTAAATTAATTGGTCTACAACCATATAAGTCTTCTCATTATAACTTAGTCAGAGAAATGGGCTCACAAGATCAACCGCCATAAGTCTTCTCTAACAAGTAATAACTCAGTGACTCATGTTATTGGAGTTTTAATACTCACAAACACAATACAACATCTTTACATTTTTTAGTGTTCCTGAGTATTAAAATTTCGAAACCGCCATTGAATTAGTACATTGTGTTGTGACTGTATATCAATAAGTAATTTTGCAGCTTCAGACTTTAAAATTTAATTACTCTGAAGCACGGGATGAAATCTGCTGTCCCAAAAACCCTCTCCCAACACTATCCCCATGCTTTGATTGGCTTAGAATGATTAAAAAAATCATTATCTTAATCTTTCTTTCATTTTCTAATCTTAATGGACCAATCAGAATATGAACCAGCAGATTTCATCCCCTGAAGCACTGCACAATTTTCGAAAATGTAGATCGAGTTCATTAATATATGAAGATATAAAATCCAATGGTCAAAGCTAGGGATGTCGATCATTGTTCTTTTGGTTAATTAGCAGGTTTAATATTCCCTGGGTTTTTCGTCGAATGCATTGAAGCATGGGCTCGTATAGCTGCACCAAGTAGCTGTACTCTCATTTACGAATTTTGCACGTTTGTTAACGTTGTTCAAAGTTCAAACCTCCAAGGAAAAGTTCTTTCAAGTCTTTCAAACGTCTAATCAATTGTTGACAAAGACGATACATACAATATCAATGGGCCTCAAGTCTGGACCTAAATGTAGTATAGTAGTAGGCCCAAGGCCCACTCACCCAAAATTCATTAGTATTGCATCTTTCCTCTTTCAATCTCAAAAACTCCACATTGTGGAAGGAATACATTCTATCAGTTCGTATTAGTGTATTACAGTACATAGTATATATCTGTGTATAATGAATCGCATCAATACATTTCTATTTTACAGCTTGATTTATAGAATTGTACAAATCAAAAACTGCAGTGTTTCAATCTTCATCCTCACTACTGAGTAATGCAAATGAAAAAGGGCAGAATTTGTAACCAGTGCCCTCGTAAAACTTGTTCTGAAACTCCACCCAGTGAAGCCTCAAGGCATGCAAGAATGCACTTAAGGTCTCCATCACTAGTAGCACTCCAACAGTTGCACTTATAAAAACGATTATGCCAATAATTAGAATAATGACATTGTTGAACCTGCAGTAGTAATTCCCATGAGAATCATAAATTACTTGGCTCTTTCGAGATCTCAAGGTTCTGTAACAGAAGCCATGACACAAGTGAAACAAAGAACTTACCCCCATGCTAGAAGCAGAACCTTGTCGTAAAATACACTGGACAACTCTGAATGTGCTAAGCTGAACACAGCAAAGAAAGGACAAGCAAGAGGATCATCATCTAATATTGAAAACTGAAAGTATCAACAACTGTTGGAGATGTGCAGTTACACAGGTTCAGGAAGGTTAAGACGCCCAATTAAGCTTGGATGTTATGAAATGGATTTTAAGTTTTTAGCCACCCACCTGAGTGCCCATAAACGTAGATATGAAGCTGTATTGGACACTGCTCCAAGCACAAACTCTATGGTATGTATGAGTTGGTGTACAAAGATCTCGCTGAATTCAAATTCCTCATGACCTTTTGAATTGTGATTGTCTTCCTGGTCATCTTCAAGAGGGTCCTCCCCAGTCAGAAGCAACGCGTATGATTGACCTTGGTGCCTCTGACGAAACAGGGTATCAAGAGATTGTAATAGGATGTAAAGAAAAGGGAATTCCAATGCATAAATGAGGGATTTTAGGAGCAAGAACCATATCTTAGACTAGATCGAAAACATTATAGTTTCAAGCGTACCTCCTCATGCTGCTTTTTCAAGAAATAAGGCTTTGGAAACAGCATCCATGGCACAGCAACAAGAGCGGATAGTAATAATAGAACCTGGTAATTAGAAACAGGGAATTTTTAAGATAAGCACCATTATATCATACTGTTTTGAAAATTTTGGCACAATCCAAGAAAAGAGAATAAAACCTGAAGGAATCCTTGCCCCCAAAAGAGCTGATTTTCACCCAGATCTTCGAAAGGACTCAGGAACATGTATATCATTACATGATACAAATCAGCTTTTGAACCAGTGCACCATTTCACAATAATGAGGAGTGAAAGGTAGCCAAACAGACTGTTTAGAAATATCATCTGAGGAACAAATTGGTACCTACAGAAACATGGTTAGTTATAATCACTTCATAGTTAACATTTAGAAACCAACTTACAACACTTAAACATGAAGTAGTCAGAAATTTGGAAGACTGAAAACAAGAGGAAAAGGGAGTAGTGCACATCTATTTGCAAACAAAGGTTGGATGTCCATATAAGATATTCAATATCTCAACTTTCTTGAAGATAGGATCATTCGGCTAACTATTCTACTAAGTACCACATACACATGCATAATCAAGTAACATGCGGGACCAACGATCAAGTTAAGCAATATAGCTTACCAGATATTCAGCTTATCCGCAAAATATTTTGCATTGAAGTAACTTAATACAATTCCAAGATTCATCTGGGCTACTCCAAGTAGGATTGACATCTTCATTTTCAACGAGTTAAGAAAGGGTAATTCAGACCTGGAACCGTGCCATTTAGGATCCACACCAAATGGATAGGTGTCACGCACCTTAGTCAAACCTGCTGTAGTGGCATCCCTGCAATAAAACAGAGAAACTAGTATAATCAACTCAAATGGGAATGGTATACCAAAAATATGTTCAAGTATCTCAGATAGATTGTGTACCTGCAGGATGGGTCACGGCACCCATAGGCAGAAGGCCCAAATATTTCAAATGGGACTGAAAAGAATTCATTATATATCAAGCCTGTGTAAATTGAGAACAGCGCCATCATAAAAATAACATAACGGCCACCAAACGTCATTTCAATAATGTCCCCAAGTTTCTGTTTGTCAACAAATCTAAGTAAGTAGAAGTTGTAGAACACAGCAATAATTAAAGGAAAGAGTCGACAATCTTCTGTCCGAAAGCCATGCACCATTACCTGACTAGAAAACTTCCTCTCCCTGATGATGAAATATAGTGTTGCCAGCAACAAGCAAATACCATGCCCCCAATCTCCAAACATCACAGCGAAAAGGAAAGGGAAAGTGACAATGGTGTATACACCAGGATTAGCCTCCCGATACTTGGCAACCCTGTGATGATAGTATTTTAATCAAATTCTTCCATGAAATGATACAACCTTCGTGTGTCCTACATCTTGTAGAGACATAACCGACAAAACTGACTCACCCATATGCGTCAACAATTTCTTGAAAAGCAGAAGTAAATTTGTTTGTACGGAAATATGTTGGTGGCGATTCCTTTGTCTGCAAAACCTGGAATATGGCCCCAACTTGACAGTTGGTATCAAAGGTTGCCTGCTGCAATGCGTTTTGGATCTGTAAATTTCAGACTTGCATTAATAAATATTTCTTCAAAATGCATTGCACTTGGCAATACTTCAAGTCAAATTTTTATTAATGAATATAATGTTCTGTGTTTCACCAGGAAACTCTTACAGGATAAATGAGCAGACCTGAATTGATGCGGATACAGGACACCAACCTTCTGCAACAAGACACATCTTTGTCACATCAATGCTGAGCATGTTTAAGGTGTGGTAGACGGATTTTTCCTTCTTTACCTATCAAGTAATTGAGAAATAAAACTTAGTGCACAAATTATACTCAGTGATTATGACCAAATTCACGACAGGATAGGCATCAGTCTACAAATTCAGACAGTGAAGAGAGAAACACTAGATGCATGAGTATTGGAAAATCAAAAAGAACTCAACAAACCAGAAGGTTCCATTGCTCATATTGATGGCCAATTGTCTGTAATAAACTGTTCCGGTGCAATAGTCCAGCATCTATGGTAGACTTCAGCTCTGAAAGTTTTCCAGACACCTAGAAATTAAAGTGGTTATAGCATTTGGATTGTACAGTGACTGCTCTTAATGTTGTATCCACATATAGACTAAACGGAGTGTATTACTGTTACAGAGTGATGGTTTATTCTAGCAACTTTACCAACCTCAGAACGCTATTTCTCTGCATGACTGTGCTTCAAGCTATTTCAGCCAAAATGCTACAATTATCTCTTATGAGCTCAAAATGTTTGAGATTTTGGTGATTTTAGATTCAGATTTACAGACTAAACCCTATAGTAAAAAACTTACCTAGAAATACATTAATGCATAGACACAAACCCATTTTCATATACTACCCAGATATCGAACCAGACCATGTCTGCAATTGATAATTGATGCAGTTTAAGCAATAAAAAATTTACTTATTATGCTGGTATTAGAGGGAAAATGAGACCATCCAATGACATGTCAGTTGCAGGACAATTCTAAATGCAACTTGTGACCAGACCATAGCTACTGGATCAGAACTCCAGACAATAATCAAAAGCTTAACAACAACAAATTGGAAAAGGAAAGGTCATCAACTCTGTTTTCTCAAATACACACACAAGGCAAAAGTTGATCTAAACATTTGTAGTATCCTAAAGCTCTTGGTATACACATAAAGAAAAAGATTACTGAAAAGAACACCGGCTACCTCTGTAATCATCTGAAATTGTTTTCCCAAGTCATCTGTAAATGGGTAACGGTTTGCTCTAAAAGCCTCACATATTTTTAGAATTTTATTCTTTGCCCTTTCGCCAGAATAGAAGATGATGAATACGTTTTTCTCAACCTGTAAAACAATAGTTTATCAATTTCGCCAAAGAAACAGGGAAGAACTTGTGAAAGATTAACCATCCTGTGGGAAGAGAGTGAAATCTAGAACGTATATATGTACAAAAACACCATGAGAAATTTTTCATACATATATATAGCATGCAGGAAGTAAACCATCAAGTTCAGGCTGAGTAAGGCTTCTTATACATACATAAGAGGAACATATCTTCTCGAAAATAGAACTTTGAGTGGGAACAAAATTTAAGAACAAAAAAAAAGATAAACATGCATGTAAATCACCATGCATTGTCACACCACCATAACTAAACCTATATCTTGAACATTGAAATGAAAATTGAGTATTCACCTTCTCTCCTGACACAGGATCAACAACAGGGCCATTGACCACAGCTTGCTTCAGAAATACATTACCCCTGGTGGCACGAAATAAAATCCTTTCAAATGCCAAAGACTTTTCTCTTGGAACAAGACCACTCACGGACCCAAGCTTTACATGCTTCGATGGATCTGTTGTCATTTCCTACAGCAGATAAAACACTAAGCATCATACAAGGGCAAAGGAATAAGAATTTAGCACAAACGAAAAAAAAACGAAATAGAAAAGTACAAAGCTGCACTTGTTCGAGTAATAATGGACTGTCAATGGATCTTTCACCCAGGGGCTGCACTTCAATTTCTCTTTGCTGAGCTGTGGCACTACTTTGAGCTGAACTAAAAAACCCGCCAGCCTGAAAAGAGTAAAAGGGTTTAGCCATGTAATAAGAAATATCTCAGTTCCAGAATACATTAGCTATCAGAAATAATGTGATGATGGTGGAGGCATAGTAGTTCTCAGTATCACATCAACCTAAATTCAAACAATGATCTTATATAAGTCAGTGCAATAGCAGTTAGAAAAGAAGTCGTACCTTCTGCAGTACAAGCTTGTATTCTAATAGCTCACTATAAGTGCGTTGTAATTGTTCATTGTTTGAATTCATTTCTAATAGATCAGCTTCAAGTTCACCGAGTTTAACCTGGCAACACTCCCCCAAAAGAGAAGTTGATCAATATAGACGACAATAGTCTCAAAAACTCAAAACAGTCTCAAACTACCTCCAAGCGATCAAGATCATTATCATCGCTCATTGTAGACATTGTTGAATGTGACAAACCAGCCTTCTTCATCTGATCTCTGAAGAAACGTAACCTTCGAGCCATTTCCCCACATCGTTTGATCTACACAAGCACACACATCAATCTCATATTCAACCCAACGATTTCACAATGTACCAAACTTTCTCGCCAACTACTTACAAAATCACCAAAACCAAGGCAATTACGCACAGATTGCGAACCTCGTGTTGTAGAACATGTTGTAATCATCTTCTAATATAGACATGAAATTGCCATATTGATTAAACTTTTTTTATATAGGAGATGAATGTACCTGAGCGGCATATGTTCTCTGGAACGGACTCTTCTCCGCATTGAGCTTCAAATAACATAGAAATGCAGACATGAATTTACAGTATAAAGATGAAATGTGTAGTAATGAGAGAGAGAGAGAGAGAGAGAGAGAGAGACTAACATCTTTGAATTGAAAAAGGCCAAGGTCGCCGAGGTAGGAGATGGCCCGGCGAGACGATTCGATCGGAATGATGAGGTGCACCAGTTGCATTGGCTCCGACCGCAGTAGATCCATTGTTGGCCAACAATCCTCCGTCACCATTTTTCACTCAATTTTTTTTTTTCCGATTTACAAACACACAAAAAAGATCCACAGCAGCTTCCAATATAGAATGTTATTCTTTCTATTTCAAGCGCCCCTAATTCTTTACCCAGATCACAATCTGATTCTGGGGCTCAAAATGCTGCAGAGTTCCTGCATTTTTTCTTTTTTTATTTATTCCTGTAGCGTTTACCAGACGCCTACCATTTTCATGGAGCTCTTTCTTATTTTTGACCTTTTAACTTTATTTTCGACGGTACGTGGCGTTTTCTGATAGGGTAACATCAAATGTGTGAATGACGTAACTGCCCCTCTGCACCGACTCTTCAAGGACTTCGCTTGTGATTCAAAGATTGTCAAAGTCACCATTAAGGTAGTTGGGAAAACGTGTTCATCCCGATCTCAGGGCGGGGATGATCATACTTAAAACATGTCTTCTTCTGTTTTTTTTCCAATTTTTAGTCCTCCTTGTAATAAAAAAAAACAAAAGATATCTAATGTTAAATTCTGCACTAGTTGGGGTTAGGATAGAAAAGTTGTGAATCCTTATTTGTTCTTTGTCTTGATCACTGTTAAGGAGCTAATTGTGCAACCTGAAACAAAAAATGCTCACGCTGAACCTTGTTAGAAGTTATGTATGACATGTATAGAGTTACAAATGTATTTGCTCTTGTTTCGGTTATTCTTGTTTCGGTTATTGTATTCAGTGTAGGAACAATAGATAACAGTTCTGTCATGCTCTCATAGAATCCTGTGTGTTTTGTTATGATGACAATGCCCCTTATTTGATCATTATATTTCTACTAGAATTGTTTAGTACTCTTGTTGAAAACTTCTTGTGATATATGCTTTGGATTGATTGCTATCTAACCTAGTAATATGTATGCCCTACTTTATTATGTTCAATATTCTGCAGTGTGATGTTCTCGAAAAGTCAAAATTAGTTTGGTTCAGCTTTCCATATCATGTATATATCCACTGTGGTGATTGGTTTACTTGTAGAATTTAATGGCTTATTTGGACGCTGCACGGGTTACAAGCGTTTTTTCAAAAGAACTTCTCTGGAGACATCAGACTACCTTAAAGATGATTGCCTCTCAGTCAACTGTATGGTTGGTGTTGTGAAGTCACACACTGTTTCGAGTGGTTGTTGCAATCAAAACTAGGCACTTTGATTGCTTGATGATTCAACATTTGAATCGATTATGATAGCTCGTCAATTATATGAAAAATGGTTGGATGTGCCTTGGATCAGTAATCATGGCATCCTCATTTACTTTGTGTGATAACTGTTCAAGAAAACCTATTGTTATTTTGTCATTGAATATAGTCCATATTTGAAAGGATTAGATGGTTTCTATTATTTTTTGTTCCTTAACAGTGAATAAATTAGAAAGTATTATGTTTCAATATTATGTTTGAATGCTACTATATAGTTTATAGTTTATGTCAATGATATGTTTTCCAGCTACTGGATCTGCTACTGTCAATGATATAAGTGCAGTAGCAGGATTGGACAAGTATGAGTGCAGTAGCAGGATTAGGCGATGACGAGTGCAGTAGCAGAACACGAGTAGCAGGAATGGACAAGTATGAGTGCAGTAGCAGGATTGGACGAGTGCAGTAACAGGATTAAGCGATGACGAGTGCAGTAACAGAACACAAGTAGCAGGACTAGACGAGTATGAGTGCAGTAGCAGGATTGGTCGAGTGCAGTAGCATGATTGGACGATAACGAGTGCAATAGCAGAAAACGAGTAGCAGAACTGGACGAGTATGAGTGCAGTAGTAGGATTAGATGATGAGATGAGAGTAGTAGGAGAGTGAGGTTTTGTGAAGTAACATAAAATGATTATTCTCAAAGAAAAAAAACAAAGTAACATAAACGGATTATTCTCATTAAAAAAAATAACATAAAAGTATTATTCTCCAAAAAAAAAAAAAAAAAGTAACATAAGGGGATTAGAAGTCAAAAGAAGTTGTTAAGGGTAAAAAAGTAAATTAACTCATGACATGTGGCAAGTGGAAAGCAAATTGTCCTTATTTGTAAGATTTGATCATTATAAAGGGATTAGAAGTCAAAAGAAGTAGTTAAGGGTAAAAAAGTAAATTAACTCATGACATGTGGTAAGTGAAGAACACATTGTTACAAATATTTAGTCCTTATATGTTTAATTCAATATTTAGAGAATGTATTTGTTAAGTCATATTTTGTCAATAACTTATATGTAATTTGTTATAAAAATATGGGGTTTTGTCCACTTACCCCATTTCTAGGGATTTTTTTCCCACTTACCCCATTAAGTTTTTTTAATTCTCTCTTACCCAATACACTCTAAGGGAGTCTTCCCTAATACCCCATTAATATTTTTTTTTGTTTTTAATTTTTTTTAATACCATTTTACCCCTCACCCCTTTGTTACTTAGAGAGAGAGATAGAGAAAATGGAAGAGAGAGAAACCATAGGAGACTTCGCCGGAGCCCGTCACCGGCCGCCGGAATCCGGTCAACTTTTGCCGGAATCCGGTCACCGGCTGCCGCCCACCGGAATTTGCTGAAAATCTCACCGGAAAGTTTTTTTGCCCCTAATAGACGTCTATTGGCCCCCAATAGACGACTATCAGCCATGTATTGCCCCCCAATAGACGTCTATCAGCCATGTATTGCCCCCTAATAGACGTCTATTGCCCCCCAATAGACGTCTATTGCCCCCTAATAGGACTTTCAGTTGCCAGAATGAGAACTAATCTCCCTAAATTTAGACAAATAAAACTTTGATTACAGAAAAAAAACAAGGAGATTACATCAATTCAAAACGTCTATTGCCCCCCAATAGCCGTCTATTGCCCTCCAATATAACTTTAATAGTCCCCATTTTACAAAAAAAAAAAAGAAAAAAAAAAGAACTGACAGTGAACCGAAAATCAAAGTATTGCAATTACAAAACTCTGAGATTGAACCATAATCACAAACACTGTACAATCTTTTCAAATTTACTGACAGTCAAATTCCAATAGCAGGTTCACAATTACCACAACTTCTAATCTACACCACAGTAGAGCCAGTAAATAAACTTAATAGAGACCAATTCGATACAATTAGCCATGGGTAAAACAAAACCGATACAAAATCCAGTGAAATTTACCGTTCCGGCGTCAAACTAATCAAGCTCTGTATGTACGAATAGGTCGCTGAGCTCGATCTCGTAGAGCTCTTGGAGGCCATGCTCTCTGTAATTCGAAGCTCTCTCTGTAAAGCGACACAGGGAGGTAGAAGCAGCGAGCACGAACAACAAGCAGAAGGCAGAGGAAGATCCATAGCTGTTTCTGGAAAACCCGAGGATGCTGTTGCTGAAACTAAGACCGCGTAACGACGACGGCGAGAGGGAGGAGAGAGAGAGACAGATGCAGTCGACGGCGACAGTAGTCGAGGTTAACGGCGGCGACAACCGACCCTTGTTCGTCGGGGTTTCGGCCACGGCGGTCTGAGCCTAGGCGAGCCAGTCGCTGGTGACGACGCCGTGGTGGGCGGCCAGAGTCTAGTAGTAGGCAGAGTTGGCGTTGGAACTTTGCAAGGTAGAGAGAGAGAGAGAGATCTGACAGAAATCGGAGAGAGATGAGAGAGATAAGGGGTTTATTAATTTAAGGGTAAAATTGTCATTTTTCTTCAAATTAGGTAAGTGAGAATAAAAATATCTTGCTGGGGTAAGTGGGATAACTTTGGCTCATTTTGGGGCTTTTGGTCAAGGACCCTAAAAATATTTCTGCATTTACTAACATATAAAGGAATCATAATGATTCCGGGTAAAAGTACTACTACGTGTACTAACACATAAAGGAATCGGAATGAGTGTAGGTCTCACCTCCTTATAAGGAATCGATTCCTGAATACTCAGAAATTTGATTACGAAGAGGGAAGATGAGTTTATGAATCAACTCATCCGGAATCAATACATATTCATTTCTTCTCTCATTCCAATTGTTTCCGATTCATGATTATTTTCCATTCCAAGTAAGTAAACGTGCCATTAGAGTGGTTCTATTGGAACCTCCTTATTTTTTGGATAAAATTCAAACCCACTTTTACCCTTCAACAAAGTGAAAAGGAAAAAAGAAAAAAAAAACAGCTCACATGATCTCAACCAATTGATTCAATCTTCCCAGAGTTCTTGAGTGCAGCGCCATGTCTTCTTCTTTTTTCATCTCCTCCATCTCAGGCTTAAGAATGCATAATCCGAACGCAAACTTTGTTTTGCCATAAATTTGGGTAAACTATGATGGTGAAAAGAAGATATATAACACTATATGTTTTCATTCCTATGAAGAACAGATGAATCTGGAGAAATTTTGTTTATCAAATCTGTCCCATAATTAAAAAGGACCAAGAATGATATGAATAGATTTTTCTTTCACAAAAATGAAATCAATTAATTATCTTTTGATGATACGTAGCAATTTTTTATAAACCAAGATGATAAATACCAATCTGTGAAGAAGTTAACTATAGTCAATTCATTGATTAGCAACGTGTTGAGCATACAATTGTATTTGAAAAGTTTAAAGTTGGATGCAACTGATGGTGGCAAGGTTAAGTTAACCTTTGTTTTTTTTTAAATTTATTATTCTTAAGAAAAGAAAAATTGAAGGGTAATTTTGAGAGTTTGAGGAGAAAAAATTGAAGGGAGGTCAAATGAGAAAAATTGGAGGTCCCAATAGTTTTTTATCATAAAAAAGTGTGGACAATACAAACATAGTTTTTTCACTAAAATCAAATATTTTTATTTTTTCATCAAAAATTTCGAATTGACAGAACTCAAAAATCTTGAGCGGTTTTTTTCTACGATTTTTCATATTCAGAAACTGGAGAAAATTCTAAAATATTATCGTTTTAAGATTTTTGTTGTTCGTCACTTCGAATAACTCCTAAAAATCATGTTTAAAGTTATGTTTTACTCCTTTACTAATTATAAAAACGAGTATTGAAAAGACTTGGCATGCTAACAGATTCTAAAACGTTATTGTTGAGATTTGTTGTGATTGGACCTATTTAGTTGGGCCAACTCACTATATCAGTGACAACCCAACATCGACGCCAACATTATAAGATTCAGGCCCACCAAAGTGCGCTAATTTTTTGTTTTATTTGATTGGAGAAATATGTATCTGCGGAATATGTTGTGGGTCTAAATATTTGAAATGGTTTTGTAATGAAGTGTAGGGTTTTGCCACCTTCTAAACAGAGATTGATTGCAAGAATACGTACTAAGAGCTAGAAATATAGTACTCTTATTTGAATAACCAAAGAGATAAATAAAGTTCGATCTACACGATTTGTATCATATATTTGTAAATAGATCAACTGTAATCATGCCTCCTTAAAGGTGCAAAGAAATTGGACTCAATAAATCATCCACAGAAAAACTGTTTTTGATAGAATTTCAATGATATTGTCACAGAAATTATCAGTTTGAACGTCGTTATTGGAAAATCAAGCACAAAGAATCTTTGGGAACTTTTTAGCCAGGTACTCCAAAGCATCAGCGCTCATCATAACATGCATCCTTCAGATAAATGAAGTTCTTTAGGTAGCTGAACAAATCATCAGAAGCAGCACGACCTCTAAATGCGAAACCTAGCTAAAGCATACACAAATGCACTTGAAACGCGCACAGCTACTGCATTTCCAACTGCAGTGGTGTGAGATAGGCGGGGTGGGGAAGAAAAAATCACTAGATATTAAAGAGGGGACAACTCAATACAAAATTTGACTCTTCATAAGACTTTCCTTAGGCGTACAATTAATATACCGTTTCGAAGCTTGTGATCAGGCACACAAGACCAACTAGCTACCTAGTTGCCATGCAAGTGTGACAACATGAAAATTAGTCCAATTGTGTTTAAACTGGCTTCAAGCTTCTTTGCATTTATTGGCAACAAGATAACGCTGATTGAATGCTTTGAAACGCTATATCCTATGCCAAAGTCAGATGAAGATGGTTCTCGGCCTGATTTGTCAATTTTAGTCCATGCCCTTTGTAAAAATGACTTTCAACCAAGTCACCCGGCTACACTATCCGTCTTAATTTCTATCTTGAGGAATGGCAAAAAACACCTAGTTAACACCGGTTGGTCACCATCAACCTCCTCCCTCTATCTCATATCTCTCCATAGAAAAGAGAGACAGTAGATGAGAATGAGGTGAGTTGAGAGACGTCTCTGTTTGAATTAGCCTAAGCAGCAAGAGGTCTTTAACTATTAAATACCAACAGGTTGTTATTTCTGTGGTTAACCTCTACACTGAAGCTATAACCAGCTAGCCAGGCAGTGATGCCAACCGGTTGTGACATTACGGCTTTCACACAGAAACTCACAAGGATTAAATACAGCACATACGTGTATACTATAAATATATACATATGCATATATGTATATGTGAGCAAATCTGTGTATATGTGTATATATATATATATATATATATGTGTGTGTGTGTGTGTGTGTGTGTGTGTGTGTGTGTATATACTGTACATAGCGGCAAAGCTACGTAGGAGACACAGACACGTTTGGACCACGTTGACGTTGTAAGCCTAGATTGGCTTAGCTTAGCAACGAGGGAAGGGCAAGATATATAGACAGACGATCCAAAGAGGAAGAGATAAACTAACAGAGAGCAATCGCATCGCTCGCATGCGTCTGGCTCTGGCCGCAACCCTACCTTGCTAAAGGCTCCACTAGCCCTGGAGAGCCTACGTATTAGATGAAAACCCTAAACATTAATTACCCTGCTGATCGATGCCATCATTATATATATCGTCATAAATATTACCTAGCCAGCTAGGGTTTTGGCCATCTAGAAAAGGATATTCAACCACTCAATTCATCAGATCAGAGAGCTACAGCTCGTAATCATGCCCATTTCGTGTCAGTCAGTCGAGATAGAACACACTCGAGGCGACTAATTAATTAATTTCCCTTCATGATTTCTAGGGTCCATAATCAGTTTATTGGCGGCTCTCTCTTATTTTGCCTTTGAATTAAGTCTTTATCAAACTGATATATATTGCATGCATCAAGTGATCTGTATTCAAATAAGGAGAACACCATCTTGTTCGGACGGTGTTCTTCTAACTGTTTGAACGGATATATGCGCATTCAGGAGACACTCGAACTTCTTATACAGGTAAGGGATGGCACCTGAGTTTGAGATTAAGAGTACTGTGTTTTTGTTTATTGTATTTAGATTAGATATGGATGAACTATGTATATTGGCTATGATAATATGCGTTGATCCGAACTCCGACAGGACGATTCTTATATTATTTATATGAGATTTAGATACTCTGTCCAATTATCCATAATGCATGTAGTATGAGACCACCTAGGTCCACTTGTTACTATTAAACACGCATTAACTTGTCTCTAGCTTCACAATTCCTTGACTCGTGACCTAGCTAAATCAGAAGCTAGTTGATTTGAAAGTATTAATTATTATGAACAAAGCCAGAAAACAAGGGTGATTGATTGCTTATATGTAAAGAGGTGTCCAAACTAATTACGGTTCCTACCCCTCTATAGTCTACGGTCTACGCTATACTACCAATATATTAAGTTCATCACAAGCAGTGAAGCTACATTGAAGTCAGAGAAGAAGATGCCCAGAGAATTTAAATGACGAGGAGTACATGCGTCCTTCGACGTTAACGTCTAGATTGAAGTCTGTGGGGTTACAGAAAAATGTTTAATCTGTTCATTCATGTGTCCCCAGTTTTTAATACCAATTAATTTGGGTGACTAGAGTCATAGTTAGTTCATCTATATTTTGAAAATGACATAACAGACTTACAAAAAAGAAAACTGACAGAACAGATGTTCCAAGCGCAATGACGGACCCAGATGATCGAAATAGATAATTCAATACAGTACTGCTTCTCAATGCCAAGAGCTTTTCCAGAAGTATAGTACGTACTATAACAACTGTTACTCCAAAACAATTGCTGCACTAAGTGATTTCATAACTTAGAAAACATTTTACTAATCTAACCAATGTATTTGTCTATCTCAAAACAGTTTTCGGTTTTTAGAAAAATAACACTAGTGTATAGCACTGCTAATCATATATATATACTATTCAAAACTTCATTATATTGGGAATTTTGCTACCGGAGAGAACAGAACGGAAAAGGTATTAGTAGGTCTACTCTTTCTGTCTAGACTAAACAGTATTTTTACATTATGAATTTGAATGATTATCACAAGTTTCCTATATACTGTGGATGTCAAATCAGATAGCTATATAGTCTGGCCGGCCTATGTCCAGACTCCAAGTTAACCAAGCCTTTTTAGGTTGCACGGTTGTTTGACTGACATTTTATGTAACTCGCAACTGCAATATCATCAATTTCTATAAAACCAGTACGAATTAGAATACTGCATCTTTCTCTTTCGGCCCCCCCCCCCCCCCCCCCCCCATCTTTCTGACCTAAAAGTCCTTCCATAAACACAGAGACAGATGACCTCGCAAACCAGTGGATTCATGTGGACGATCATCATAAGCTAAGTAGAGTTAACATGCTTCATAAACTAGTGTATACACATAAATTAGTTAAGAACTTTGAAGTACTTCTGGAATTCACAGATAAACAATTCTACTGAACTTTGGACGATTAGTGTATACATATATTAGTTTCAGTGTGTAAATTACTCTCTTCCCCTCCTCTGAATGAACCTAAAATATCCATTTGTGGGCGATTAGTGCAGATAATGCATGTGTACCTTGCGAAATACTCAAATCCTTGCCCTTTAATTATATAATTAGTATCATTTCTTGAAGTAGTACTCACTTTAAGAAATTGCCTACATATATATGTTCCTATCATGCAAGCAACTTCCCAAAACCATGATCATGAGCTTTCAGGTCTCCATACTTTACCATATATTAACAAAAGAACAATTACTCAAGCTATCTAGCTAGCATATTTTTGGAATAAACCCTAGCCAACTTTTTCAACATCTGTGATAGAGAGAAAGGCAACCCACATAATTAAGCCAGCTTCTTTATCTCATCTGTTTCACTAATTTAAAGACACAATACCATAAAGCATTGCTCTCATTAGTCATTACCCATACAATTGTAAAAAACCTTAATTTGCTCACCATGTAATTATCCAGTTTCCAATTTCTAGCTCGTTCTGATTTGCTATGCACACATAGCAAACTCCTGACATACCCTATGAAAGGTTATTCAATCGTAACCATAAGTCCTACAAATTATATATGCTGCTAATTAACATCCGTAGAGCAACTACAAAAAGAGAGGAAATATCAATTCCGGCTCCTTGAGTACTAACACTGTCTACCCAAGAAGGAGAGAAATTAAATTTAACACAAGTAAATGCGAAACACAAAATGGAATACAGAAAGAGAGAGGTGGAGAGAGTGAGATGAGGTTGCACATGATAAGGGTCAGAATTTACAAGAGCATGGAAATTTTTTCATAAGGTGTAAGTTTCTTTCGTTACTACCAAATCTAGCAGTCTAGGGTTCTATCATTAAGTAGCTACCATGCATATAAGTACCTCCTCCGCTCAGCCCTATATCTCATTTGTTACGTAGCGTATATATATACTATTACATACACAACATATATATAGACGTTCACATGCATCAACTTGGTTAATTTCAGCTGCATTAACTCCCATCCACGCACGTCTATATCAAGTTGCTAAATTTTACAGCTTTGGCAGGTAAGTAGTTGGCATATAATGCCTCTGTAATTACCCATTTACGTAACTAATCAATTTTCACTACTTGCCAATTGGCATTGCATGAGATCTAAAGGCTCTGAATATCTGCACCGTTCATTATTCCTCCTTTCTTTTTCAGACATGTTTTGACATAGGAATTTAAAATGTATGGTTAGCCGAACACGAAACCTAGTTGTCGTCCCATTTAAATTTCCGGCAAGACACCGGATAAACAGGAAAAAGCGGGGCTTCGAGTTCTCCACCACCCAGAAACCGCATTCAATATCAAACCCAGACAAATTAAAGAGAATTCTAGAATACTATACACTAGTCAACCAAGGAAACTTAAACAACAAATATTATAATACAACCTAGCGGCTGCTGCTGCTGCACAAACAATAATCATTAAGACAAGAACTAAATGATTAAGTTAATTCTAATTAATCAGAATTGAAATTCGGAACAAAACCAAACATCCCAATATCGTTCTCATCATCATCATCATTATCCTCTCCAGTTTCCTAGGGCATGTTAAAAGCTAGAAATTAACTTGATCCACGATGATGATAGAAAGCCATAACGATTAATAGAGGAACAATCAATATTAGATCTAGCTAGCTAGTAGCTGAGACATGAAGATTTGAGTTGCAAAAACGAAAGCGAGCCAATGGCTAGCTGGCCCTTAGTGTTTTTATTTTCTAAGACCTCGGAGGTGGGAAGTATTGCGTACCAGCCACAAAAGCATTCAGCGGAGTCGGAAACACCACCGTAGGGTCGAGCAACGTCGCCGTAGGTGGGTTGGCACTTGTGCTTGTGGTGGTTATAAGATTAAGTTGCTGTTGATTATTATGATGATGTCCCCCTCCGCCTCCTCCGTCTTGTTGGCCTGAGGAGCTATCGCCGGCGGTGGTGGCGCTTGTGTAATGACCATCCAGTCCTTGATCGTAGAGAAGTCCCTTGAACACGTGCCCTCCGATGTTCACCGCCGTCTGGTACGCGTACTGCTCCTCCACATCGTCCATTGCACTGACTTTCACACACCGGAACAGGGCTGGCGAGCTCACCTCCGCTGGAAATGGTGCAAGCTCCAACCCTAATTTGTATTTTCATGATATTTAAAAGAATTATCAAAGAAACAAAAGGGAAAGTAATGGGAGCAGTTAGTAGTGTAGAGTGCAAAGAATTTCATGGAATTATTTTCGTCAGTTTTACCAACAAACAGTGACAGAATGAAAACAGAAGAGAAACAGCAAAGTGGGTGTGACTTATATGGACTATGGTCCGGAGGAGGTGGACTTTCTTTCACACGCAAAGGATATGGATTTGATGGGATATATCCAACTACTAGTGAAATTAAGTCCAGATTTTCCTCAGGATCTTCCTGTTTTTTTTTTTTCTGTACATAAGAGAATTGTACAGTCATTTGAAAATTCTCTCATGGAATTACTAGCCAATGTCCAAAATTGGAGTCTGAAAATCATATGTGTACATGTATAATTAATCTTTGTTTGTATTGTAAACTACAAGCTTACCTGACGTGTTAGTGGGTATACGAACGCAGGCTAGAGAAGAGCCTCCAGCTCCTCCTGCTTGATTGTCTCTCTGCCTTTTCGGAAACTGTAACTGCTGTTGTTGTTGTTGTTGCTGAAGAGCAGAGAATTGTTCCTGCCTCTCGCGGCGTTTCGCGGCAGGAACCCAAGTGCTCTTGACGTGTGTTTGGCACTGAAACCCTCGGCTCTTGCAACAGGTTCGGCACCGCAAGTGAGGACAGTCTTTCTTAGCTTGATTCCCGCAATCCTGACAATTCATTCCGCCCGATCCTAGACCACTACCGCCACCGCCGCTTCCTTGTCGCATCACAGTGAGTCTCAACCCCGAAGATGAGTCATCCGAGACGTTGCCCTCCAAGTTGTTGTGGTTGTTATTACGGCTAGGATCCACTCCAAACGCGTAGTAGTTCAAGCTTTGCTGATGATGAGGATGGTGAGGATGATACTGTGGCCATAACTCGAAACCCCCCTTGTTGTTGTAGATCTCTTCGTTTCCGTACGAAAACAGGTTTAAATTTCCTCCTCTTTCATCGTCTCCGTCTTGTTTGTTTCTCGGCCCTTGATCTCTTCCCCCTAAATTACCGAAGAACCCAGCCATTTCTCGCACACGAAAATGACCTCAATTTGGGGTAAAAATCCATATCAGAATACCAAATCTTGATTGCAGATCAGTGATTCTAACACCCGGGTTTTCCAGGGTTTCGGCTTTGCTTTTTGAACCGACCGATCTGGTACTCACTCACTCTGTTTGTGTGTGTGTGAGATAGATAGATAGAGTACTGTGTGAATCTAGCTATGTGATCTCGTTGTTATGGTGTTGTGGGGAGGTTGGGTTTTGTTTGGCAGCTTTTTTGAGGGGGTTTATTGTTTGGGACTATTTTAGGGTAAGACAGAGGAAAAACTAAGTAGTTGTTTTGTTGTTGATGAAGAGTTGGGTTTTCAATTCTGGTGGTGTCGTTGTTCGAAGCAATAATGGCACGGAATTAGAGCCCTGCAACGCCGCCATGGAAACTGCACCCACTCTGCTCTTTACACTCTCTCTCTATCTCTCTCTCTCTAACCCTCATCGACCATTTAAGACAACTACGCCAAACCAAACCTATATCACTCTCTCTTTGCTAGCTCTAACTCTGTCACATACACACAAGGTTTCTGTGTGCGAGAGATAAGAGACTGAGAGTGACTGGGAGAGCTCACTCAGACTCGATCAGTAGTACTGAGTGAGATTAAAAGAAAAAGGAAAAAGGAAAAAGAAGGGCCAATTCACCTCTGGGTCTTTCTTCCGGTTTCTGTGAGCCTCATCGACTTGGAATCACAGTCGTCGTAGCGCCACGGGACGGTCACTATACGTCCACGTGTCGGTGCTTCAGCTTTTCCTTATTCGTGATTACACCGGAGAACCCGCTACTACTACTTTTTCTGACCATCCCTGTGAATTATTATTATTATTATTTTTTTTTTTACCCATTTCAATCCACCAAGCAATCTTACCTCCCAAAAGAAGACATGCATCACAAACCTATCACCACACGCCACGTGTACTTTTCAGCCAATAATGTATTCAAATCGAGGGTTTTAGTAGCGCCTGTGATAACGATCCTCACACCACGCGTAAAACTAATTATCCATCGAAATTTTCTCATAAAATAAACAACATTTTCTTAGGGTAACGTAATTTGAGCTTTACGAAATTGTGCGGTATTGTTTTCTTGTACAAAATGCCTCGTATTCCACTCATAAATTCTTCGTGTAATCATTTTATGATTGACTAATCGATACAAAAAAATTGATTTTTGTACAGTAGTGGGGGGATGAGCTAGAGATTGTTGAATCACTTACGATGATAAGGTCAACAAGCTTGATGGTTATATTTAACGGAATTAGGCTTAGATGGGCTGTTCCTATGTGTGTTAGTACACATTGTAGGACGTGAACCCTAGATCAAATGTTGGTTATATGCCAGCAGGCAGCAAGATCAATTAATTCATTTAATTGTTTTGTCAAACTTGTGTTGTACATTTTTCGATTTTATGGAATCTATTGATAATAACTATCTTTTTCTATTAAAAAAAAACTATTTTTTTTTATTTAAACATCGGAGAGATTTTTCGTACATACATAAACACTGAAATCATATTATTAAAAAAAATTAAGATTGAAAATAAAGTGGATGTTCAAAATGCTGTTGATTTCCTAATTACTTTCATATTATTATCGAACTATAATCTTGATTTCCTTGCTTCATGGGTCTATGTTAGGGTTTGGGCCCAAGTTTTGGGTCCTGCCCAAGCTATCTTATTTTCTGAAGTATTTTTACTTTTATGTTCTTTAGGTTGGATGCGCTTTATGCGACCAATAAAATCCTCCATGTATTGTGTAGGACTAGTCGGGCTATGTGCCTGTGTATGCACTCTACGTGTCTTGTCTGCTCTAGGTCGGCGGCGAGTTATTTGCTTCGTCAAATGGGCGCTGCCGCCTAGTGGCAGGGTGAGACTAAGTGTCGTCGGATTTATTTTTTGGCGGCAACATATATAGTAGGAAAGCTGTGCTAAAGCTGGTAATTATGCTATGTTGTAATCGGGTTACATATCGAGTTATCTTTCCGTTAGGTCACTGTTATCTTAAAGCAAATGGAGTAGCTATTTGTGCACTCTCTGCTAGTTGGTGCTTGTTAGAATACAAGTCTCCTATAGAGATTTCTGATAGTATTTCAGAAAATACTCTAGATGCTTATTGTAATCAGGGGTTTAGGCTCAATGTCCCCCCCCTTGTATTCGACAGTTTCATTAATCAAGACTTGAGGGCAGCCGCACCAGCAATTTATTAAAAAAAAAAAAAAAAAAAACAAAGACTGTTTTCCAATGATACACGGTCATGAACTAAATGGAGCATTATGGTGTTATAACAGAACTCAACACTGTAACTCAAAAGTTTGTCCACTTTGTAGATTAATTTGACCAATGCTTTTGTTTGAATTTGGAAAACTTATTTTAACACAAAAAATGGAAAACTTATTTTAACACAAAAAATATGATTACACGCGGTTTGTTTCCAATTATTTATTATTTAGTTTGGAACTATTGAAATTTGTAATTGTATGGAATATGGATATACATAGCCGAGAAAAACAAATCCTCATGCATGTGTTTTTTAACGGTATCAAGTTAATTTCTTGTGTCGATCTTCTTTTATTTTAAGAACGTGTTGAGACTTGAGAGTAATTAATTTTGTACATTTGTATTAGCCATCGGCAAAATGAGTGATAAGCGTATTTCATATGCTCCTTCCTTTATTAGAGGCTATGTCAACCTTCAATTTCAATCGAGTAGACCCAAGTTGAACCCTCATCAGGTGCGGAGCTACCCATTAGCCAAAGCCCTGGCACCCCCCAAACTTTCTGAAAACATGTAGGTTTCCTGTGTTGTTAATAGGATTGAAGGGGTTAGCTCTATAATTATAAAGGTTTGGCCTCCCTTTTCTAATAATATCATGACACGTTACAACTTACAACTAGTTTGATTTTGAATTATACAATTCTCTTATCACGACCGCCGTATTCATCATCAAAATTTAATCAATTTTAGCTTTTGTGAATTTTATTTGCTTTATTAACTATTAGTTCTACATACATTTATATATATTTAGTGATTATGTGCCTATACATAATCTTAAATGAAATTCTACAACAGAGAGATAACTTTAGAGTTCAAAATTATGCAAAAACAAGAAGTTCGGTTTCAATTGATACATAATGTTGTCAATCGATTTGAAATTGTTACATTTTTTTCTTACTTTAAATCTCGGCCCCCTTAAACCTACAGAGCTGGCTCAGCCCCTGACCCTCATCTTTTATATTTTCTTCTTTAATTTCTCTAATTTCCCCTAATGAAGTACATTTTTAACAAATTTATGTTAATTGATGTCACAACTCATATAGGTCAAGGACTAAAATATCCTCGATATCTTCGACATTTTCTTGAAATTTTCATTTTTTACAAGCACTAATATTAATTTTCGCATCTTTCTGATATTTTATTTTTAGTCTATTTTTAGTTGGTTATACAACTTTTATCCAAAATTTCAGTAAAATTTCAATCGATATTCAATATTTTCCCAATATTTCTATTGAAATTACTTTTTTCCGAACTATCGATATTTTCATGAGTTTCGATATTTTAGTCATTGATATAGGTCATTCCCTTACCCAATAGTCAATCGATGGTTGCATAATTAATAGCTCATTAACCCGTCCAATTAATCTCCGATGATTGGCCTAAGTTGATAGGAAATACGGTTCGTGCTGTGGAGTGTACTTCAGCAAATCTTGGCTTGGGGAGGCAGCAGTAGAAGATTAAAGCATTTGACCAAAAGCTGGCTAAGGCTTTAGTAAAGAGAAAATGGCCTTTTCATGAAAGACAGTCACGTGAATCCCCCATAATCCCACTAATTATTGGATTTCAATATATACAAGCGCAAAAGTACGAGCTCCGGCCGCCTTTAGCCGCAGTCGCGCCGTACGCTGCCCTTGACTCTGGTGGAGTGAGGTGAGAGGTGAGTGATCAACTTTTAAACAGAACAAAGCGTTAATTTAAAGAAACCCTAATCTTAAACCTAATTTGGGTCAATAACAAACCCCCGCCCCCCCGGGGGCCCCGCCCGCCGCCCAAAACTAGGGTAAAAACTAAAAAGTAGACCTGACCCTGGCCAAGGCAACTTAATTTGGCTGAATTAAAATCTGGAGTACATGCATCGAGCTCAGTTAATAAGGGCCTCCTTGGTGTTATCAATATATTTTTGATGCCGGATTGGGAACATTCGGACGAGGCCATTTATCGATAATCAGAAAGGTAAATAAGAAAGAAAATAAAGCTTGGGTTCCCGGAAAAAAGACCAGAGAAAGAGATTGATGGAGAGAGAAAAGGACGATATATGGGGGATTTTTATTGGAGACGAGATGAATGATATTCTGTGTGGAAGTTCCAATTATTGTGTCCCTGTCTTTCTTTCTTTTGCTCTCGAGCCCAGAGCTTTCTTCTTGCTATTGACCCCAATCTGTTGTCCTTCTCGCTTTCTTCTCTCTATTATAATTCTATGTCTAAGGCTCCATTTTTACCTGGAAGGGGCAAGCCCTCAACACCATTCATCCTTGACCCTCACCGGAAAAAAGGTGGTATGCATTTCATTTTAATTATCATGCCTTTCTCCTACATTGACCGTTAGGTCCGTCAGACTCTTCCATCGGATGCAGCAGAATAAATCTTTTGTTTTGTACCGCACATTAAAACAAATAATAAGATTAAGAAAAAACAATTTGTAATACTAAACTCTCAATGTGTATTCTATCATTATTATGAGAGCTAAACGATGATGTTCAAGATCACATATATTTCATAGCTCTAACACGTGCTTAATTCATCATTATATCTAATCGTGACGAGTTGATTTTATTATTTCGTAACTCAATCATCATGACTAGAAAACTTTTATTCGTATCTACATGCTTGCTTAAAATCATCACTTCCGTTAATATTATTCTTCCTCAACTTCCATGTATGACATACGATACATATATTGAGCAATTAACTGAGTTTCTCAAATACATATGCTTGTCTTGAGTGTAAGTTCTTATGTTGTGGGGGTAGTCAACGAATTTGACTCACAGGCATAACGATTAAATCCCGCCATGAATATACAAGTAAATATGACAATGACTACGGCGATAAATACGATTGTAAATGCTGCAATGATGACATCTATTAAGCGTGGCAATGATGACGATCATAAAGCTCGGAAATAAGTACAGTTATATTCAGTATATGTATAGTAAGCCTCCTTCGCCACTCCACAAGTGGAATTTCGGCAGGGCCTTTATTCTTTTTTTAGGTTCAATAGACGCGAATCTCCCTCCTTACCGTACGTGCGACTCTCACCTTCTTTGAGATCGCCATGTCGAAATGCATTTTTGACATTGAACTGCAATAAGGGCCCACCCAGGTATCTATACGCCAAAAAAAAGAAACTTGTTCATTTATGTTACCTGTTGTGGGAGACAGACGACTATTTTCATAGGAATTTGTCTATGATTTTTTCAACTGATATTTCAATATAGAAAGATCTCCTTATTTCTTCACTGCGGATTCTCGTGTGAATTTGTAGCATTTTTGGTGTCAAGACCATGCCAGCAGCAACGTTAGTTAAGGCTCGTTCCGAAAGAGATATATGTAGAGCGGTTCCAGTCCCTTTTTGGAGGCTCCATAGGGTCACTTTCACAAAGATCGATTAATTTATCTATGCATATTGTGTGTGAGCGAATGAGGCCAGGTGTGACCAAATGAGCTTGTCAGATCCCCCGCTTCTCAGGGGACTGAGTCTATTTACGACTTATGACCCAAGTTGCCTCACACCTATAAGTAACTGGCAAGACGACCAGGTATGATATCTGATTCCGACTCATTTGACTTAACTCAACTAAGAAAGTTACCGACTTAGGCATAAGAGGGTTTCTGCAGGTACCCCTTCCTCTTTGAGCCTACAGTCAAACTCCAAGTCAACACTCGAAAAAAGCTGCTCGATCATTCTTGGTCAACTTTCGCTCCAGTCCGCATACATTGGTGAGATCTTCTACGGAATTTTTTGTCACCAACATATGCCGATCCCTTGTTTAGGGTATAGAAAGAAATGATTTGTGCATTATTTTACAATAAGAAAAATTTTGTACTTTTTTTTTTTTTGGAAATGATTATGTACGTTTTATAATGTCATTATCTCGCATTTTTTTAGTAAGGAAGAGAGTCATTAACGTAATTGATGTCTTAGCGATCGATCGATACACTGTGATCTATCATGAAATATTATTTTGCAATTTTATTATTTATTTTCCAGTCTCAAAATGAAAAATTAACATAAAATATTGCAGTCGCCAATCACAATCCAAAATAAGAAATACCTCCTGAATACTGTAACTACGTATATCAGTATATGTGGTGGTATGAAGCACTGTTACAGGGAAGGAAATCTGCTGTCCCTAAAATCCACTAACTCTGTTAACTCACTAGAATTTGTTCCCGCGCGTTGCTGCGGGTTTTGGAACGAAATATGAAAGTTTAGAAGGATAGAGAATGTAGTTGAGAAGTAAATTCTGATGGCAAATCATTTATAACAGAAGATGTTGATTGTGTCCTAATAACATTACCACTAATATAGATGTTGTGGTAGTGTTCAAAAAATAGGTTTTCATAGTTTAAAGTTAACATAGTTACAGTTGCTGCTGGATTAGCTTGCAAAAAATAGGTTGTTTTAGTTGCAAGCTAGCTTAGTTACAATCACTGCTTGACAAAAATAAGTGTATGCTGAAAAGTTGTTAGCCTAATGATGGGCAGTTATGGAGGTTGTCCAAAAAGTTGCTCCTTCTAGCTCTGTCTGCACAAAGTGTGTCATCATACTTCAGTCGGTTTTCTCCTTGTGGAAGTACTCCATGGATGATGTTGCTGGTTCAATGCTGCCTTCACTGTCATTGTGAAAGTCATGGATATCATTGCTGGTTCAATCCTTCACTTGATTAAAGGTCTACACTCATCTTGGCCAGTTCAAAAAGTTCTAAATCCAGAAACTGAGTTTCTAGTGGATGACATCCCCATATTGTTCTGTAGTATACCTCATAAACTCATTAACCCTACATACAACTTATTTTATATACATATTCTCCTGCGGTTAATGAGAAGCTTAAAAAATGAAGTCCATTTCTTTGAAATCCCACTATAGTAATGCCAATAAAAATAGAAAATCATATAATAACCAAATAAGCTTTAACAAAGTAGTTGTATATAATTGTAGTAAACCTGACCTCACACACCGATTATGTCAGACTGACAATAAGTTTCTTATCACATACAGATTACTTTCAACAACTACATTTTACATAAAGCCCCAGAATTTGACCATTTGAATAAAACCCATAACACAAAAAATTGAACTTTTCAGAGTGATCTGAATAGTTGTATGATTGTTGTAAACTTGGCCTCACAAACCTATCAACTCAAACTCTAATAACAACCTCATTTTGACATAAAGCCCCAGAATATGAACTGAATAACAAAATTGTAGATTTTGAAAGGAGAAAAGAGGATTCACAGTCAATAATTAGATAAAAAAAGAATGAAACAAAAGCAGTTTCTTTCCCTATAAAATTGAAGGCATTCCATTTCATCGGTTGGATTCAATGCAAAAGTACAAATGATACACCGTACAGATTAATCTTACGCAGATAACTCATAGTCCATACAAAATTCATATATATATATAGGATTAAATACTTGTTACTCCCTGCACTTTTCACCAAAAAACAGTTCAGTCCCTCACCTTTTAAATTAAACAATTTAGTCATTATTCTCTCTAATTCTCACACAACAGGTCCCAAAATGACCATTATACCCCTCACTTTCTTTTTTTATATTTTTTATTTATTTTTCTCTCTTTTTTATTTTTATTTTTCCTGCTTCTCTCTCTCTCTCTCTCTCTCTCCAAACCCCCGAACCCAATCACACTGAACACTCTCCTCTCTCTCTCTCTCTCTCCTCTCTCAATTTGATGCTCTCTTCTTCTTCTTCTTCAATCTCATCACCCCCTTTCAAACCCTAACCCTAAAATCTTCTCCTCCCCTAGCAATGGCCTCCTCCCCCGACCACAACCACAACCACAACCACACCCTGAACGGCGATTCCAACACCCACGCCTCCAAAAAGCCCAAACTCTCCTTCATCACCCCCTCCGAAATCGCCGCCGAATTCTCCCACCACGACCCCACCGTCGCCCGAATCAACAACGGCAGCTTCGGGTCCTGCCCCGACTCCGTCCTCCAGGCCCAGCGCCGCTGGCAGCTCAAGTACCTCTCCCAGCCCGATCACTTCTACTTCAACCACCTCCAAACCGGCATCCTCCACTCCCGCACCCTCATCAAGGACCTCATCAACGCCGACCACGTCGACGAGGTCTCCATCGTCGACAACGCCACCACCGCTGCCGCCATCGTCCTCCAGCAGGCCGCCTGGGGCTTCTCCGCCATCGTCCTCAGTTGGTTGTTCCGGCGGTTTTGGACTTTGTCAATAGGTTTGAAGGCGGAATTGAGGGGATCAGGAAGAGAAATCATGAGACTGTTGTTGAGATGGGGCAGATGTTGGCGGAGCGATGATCAGAGTGGAGGTCGGAGAGGTTGATGGTGGGGATTGATTCGGCATCGGGTTGGGTCGTGGGTTGGAATTGGTGTGATATTATGGGTGGGTGGATAAAGATCGGGGGATGGAGGAGAGACTTGAGTCGACGAGGCCTTTGACTCCGAGCTTGGAGCCGTCGAATTGTCAATGTGGATGAACTCGAGGTCAGAGACGAATTTGGAGAGAGAGAGAGAGAAGCAGGAAAAATAAAAATAAAAAAGAGAGAAAAATAAATAAAAAATATAAAAAAAGAAAGTGAGGGGTATAATGGTCATTTTGGGACCTGTTGTGTGAGAATTAGAGAGAATAAGGACTAAATTGTTTAATTTAAAAGGTGAGGGACTGAACTGTTTTTCGGTGAAAAGTACAGGGAGTAACAAGTATTTAATCCATATATATATATATATATATATATATATGTATATATATATAGCAGTTGTTACTTCAATGTTCAAATTGAGTAGATAAAAGAAGCAGAAGAAGTGATGAGCATAAAAATAGAATTTAAACGTGGAATTAGTAAATATTGAGGAAGAAGAAAGTACCTCAGAAAAGCAAGCACCAGACCTGTTATCTCAATAAAACCACACCCATTAGAATCTGTGAGATCAAATATAAAAGCTCAGCATTTCGTTTTTGCAAAGAGAAAGGCAAAATAAGAACAAATTGGTAACATGCAGACCTCGATGGACAAAGGAAGACAACTTTCGGCTTTAATCCTCGGCTAACCTCATTCCATATCTAAGCACCTTTCAATCTACATTAAGCTGACATCTCCATCATCTACATCCTATTTGATTATGTGTATATCACAGCTTTGTGGACTATGTTTCTACATCCTGTATGGTCTGAATATTGTGGGTAAGGGTTGTAATGATTAGTTGCATATTTCCAAAGCAAATATGTTAATGCACCTAAAGAGTAAATATGTTAAATAAGACATTAATGTTAGCCAAGAGTTTAGGTTTTTGGATAAACCTTATTCATATTCATGTATATATTTCAGTATGTAAAACCTGAAATTTTTTGAAGGCCGATCTCTCTCTCTCTCTCTGCATATGGATGCCAAATAGAGAAGAGCTTGACAGGAAATATGGAATTGAATCGAATGCTCGAGAAACGATGGACAAAACCCAAAATGAAGTGGTGGAATGGCACAGAATCTACATCAGGCAATAGCAGCAGTCAGACAATCCATTATCACCACATTTATGCAAATCAATTTAGTGTAACAATTATCTAATAAACTGTAGACTTTCTACCTGAATGAAAATAGTACATCAGGCAATAGCAGCAGTCAGACAATCCATTATCACCACATTTATGCAAATCAATTTAGTGTAACAATTATCTAATAAACTGTAGACTTTCTACCTGAATGAAAATAGTAGATCAAGATAGCACTGGATAACATACAAAGGAAAGCGGCAACAAAATCACGTGCATACTTTTTTGCATAGAATCTGCAAGACAGAAACAAAATAACAATGAGATTCTGAAATTAATTATGAAACAACCAAAATTAACTTGAATACAAAATTTATACAGTAAAAACAAAAGGAGGAAAAAAAAAACACAAAATGATATTCTCAAAAATTGAATGAGACTACCAAACTCTATATACCAACATCAGTAAAAGATGATCAGCAACATAAAAAACAGAGTTTGTTTTGAAGATAGGTAAGCAGACATTCAGAACCTTAAAAGCAAAGTAGTGAACAGTCAGATATGAACGGTATAATCATTGATAAGAGTCTTTTCTTTCTGGTCACCCGACTCATTGGTTTAATAATCATTGATTGTTTTTTTTTTTTTTTAATTGCACCAAATTCTGCTTCAGTCATTGCATTCCCCACTAAGAGAAAGAATTCGTAAAATAAATGTTAAACCAACAAACCCAGCAATTGTTCAAGATACAAAAGAACAAAGAATGAATTTACAAAACTAAGAATGAAGGAAAAAAAAAATAGAATCTGCATTAGTGAACAATATTTATTAGTAAAATGGAAAACTTCTTTCAAATCACAACCAAACAGAGAAATCCAATGACTGATTGATCAAAAGCTCAAATTTATACACAGACATATATAGAAGAAACACATAAGACTTGCTGCAACTCACACAAAACTCAATCAATATTTTCCAGAAACACCCGGCCGGTCTGCACTCATACACAAACACAACTTTAAGCACACCTTGCGCAATAGGGGCATCTGGACAATGCGTGACGAACCACAGCCAACTTCCCAATCTGCGTCCTTCAAGCAGCCATCGGAGCCTAAAGCCTATGGGTCGTTCAAGACTATCACTGAGTTCTTCATCTGCTTATTCAAATCTCCCTCTCAAATGTGTAACCTCCTGCAAAACACAGCCACAAATCAATCACAGCTTTCTTCATATTATAGGGTAAATTCTTGAAAACAATTAGGCTTATAACACATTTCTTTGTTTGACAGAACCCCAAAATTTTACCAAAAACAGAGAACTATTCAAATTGCCAGCTAAATAAATAAACTTAGATGACACTAATACAGCTCAGACTAAAATCCCAAAAAAAAAAACCAAAAATGTGAAAAACGGATATCATGAAAGGAAAGACCAAACATGTTTGAAGGAATTGGAATTGGAATATACTCATATTGTTAGAGACACACTGAAACACATTCTCACATGGCTTTTAGACTATGTCAAGCATTAAAACTCTTCTGGCTTTAAGGATTATAAAGCCGCAAACGTGAAAATCAGCTCCAACCTTGAAACTGAATCAAACATAGAAATGTTTTACATTAACTACAATTTTGTACAATAGTTAAGAAAGTGATAATTTCAGCTTAAAAAACATCAAAACTATCAAGAAAATCCCATAATTGAAATCAAAACACAAAAGATGAACGGGACACATGCAAAAGATAATCAACACAACCCATAATTTATCTTATACAAAACTGAGTCTGGAAATAGAAATTGCCGTCACAATTTGATGGAGAAGAGCAGTCTACACCTTGTTCTCTCCCTGTGCAAGTCCAGCAAAAAAGCACAACTACAGTTTTTAAGAAAAATACTCAACCACCCACAAAAAGAAAGCCATATGCACAAAGCAAAACTAAAGATTCAATTTTGAAGAACCCGCAACAATCAATTACCAAGAAATTGAAATAGTTTACCTCAAAATTGGAAGTATTGTCGGCGTCGGACCCGGATTTAGTAGACTTCAGAAAAATGAAAACATGCAAAAAAAACTCTGCTCCTCTATCTCTCTCTCAATCGAGCAATAACGACTACTGAAAACAACAAAGTTACTGATAATCGCCCTCAAATTTAACCCATCTTTGCTAATTTCTCCAAAGCGAAGCTCGATGACAACATGCAGAAACCCAGAACCTATTCTCTGCAACTCTCTCCCTAAGCTCGATGACAACATGCTAATTTCTCCAAAGCTAAGCTCGGTTGCGCAATTCTCAGCACCACTTCCTTCACTATCTACCTCTCTCTCTCTCTCTGTGGAGTGAAGTAGGGAAAGACACGATAGCACTGACCCCAGGTGTCGGAGGAAGAAACAACATGCACGGAGCAACACTCCAGGTGTCGAAGCCAAGAAACAACATGCAGGAGCAAAATCGACTTTTCATCCATGGACGGCTCGGCTGAAGTCGTTACTGTTCATAAGCCGATGAACAGTGCGTTGAGGATTAGTGTATAGTAAATATTTAAAAATAAATACTAAATACCATAAAAAAAATTGTTTTTTTTTTCTTTTTTAGAGAAATTCGACATAAACAAAACTGACTCTCTTTAGATAAACGCTCTCTTCTTATCAACATCGTTTCTGTAACAACTTATTCTTCTCCCTGATCATGAACAATCTCATATGCGGATAAAAACTCAAGCAAAGAATACCAGCCAAGTTTGGATATATAACTGCCACTTCGAAAAGGAAAAACCTCGTCAACCTCAGGAGACTTTCACGGCCTCTCTCCACATAGGTTTCTGAAACGGCTCCTCTTCTTCCTCATCAATCTCTTCTTCTTCGTCTTCTACCAATTATTCGTCATCATCATACCCGGATCCTTACTCTTATTTGTATTTGAATTTGATCGGGTAGATGTGGTTGGGATACCCATGGATGATCAATAGAGGATAAATTGAAGTGGCTCCAATTAAACCCAAATCAAGGACTGATATATTTCTGAATACTGAAGGGAAGAGGATCCATATAGTTACAGCGACAGTTTATCATCCAGAAGAAACAAAAGGACTGACCCAGAAGAAACAAAGAAAGGAGATCTACAAAATTACCGGTCGTAAGATAGAAACAAATCAAACAATTATAGTCGACAAATCTGTCGTGGGTTTGATGGTGAGGAAACTATTGTTTGGATCGCTTAGATTTCCCGTATTCCACCCCTAAGACCTCAAGGCTGCGATCTGATCAACACGAACAGATGGGTAAGCTAAGTTTTATTATTTAAGAAAATAATTTAATAGGAGAAAAATGGTTGAAAAAATATAACTTAACGGTGTTAAAGTCCCTGTTAGTAAAAAAAAAACAGGTGTCAAATTATTATTGGTGGGACAGGTTTAGGATAGGGATTTTGGGGACAGCAGATTTCCTCCTTGGTACAGTAGTAACAACAGGCATACTAGTGGTCCCCACTAAATGTATATGTGTAGGTTAGGGTTGCGTCCAACGTCAAGTTGAGCTGGGGTATGACTGGCACTTCGTAGTTTCCACTTTCCAGTTGTCCACTCCCCGACATGATTAGATTTGAGATTTTTAGGCCGACTCTTAAGTCTTTATTAAAAAGCAGATTATTGGCCGCCTAAATGTCATTATGTCTCGCCAAAGCTTACACCAGAAACAAACTTGTCCGGGTCCATAAGAATGGATGCTGGGCCGAAAACAACTAAAACAAGGCTCTAACAAGCCCAACAGGGTCTGACCCACCAATCAGATTTAAGCAAATGACTTGCGGTGGACAATTTGGACGTGGAAACGCGCAACGGGATTATGAAAGCTCCGTTTGGGTGATTATTGTGCCGTAGATTAGTAGTTAATTCACTTAATTGGAAGAGGCTCTAAAACTTTCAAATAAGGACTTTTAAATCAATAGTCGTGAAACACACTATTTGATCACATCTCAGCAAATCAATTATTAGATGTTTATGTCTCAATGAGTAGATAATTTTTGAAAATTTTATTCTAAATTAGTAAATGTGAAGGTAAAAATTAGATCAAATCACTAGACAAATTAAATTTGTCCAACCTGATTTTTTTATGTTTATAACTAATAAATCACGAATATTAATTATTTAACTATTTTCAACTAAATTGAAAATAGTTAAGTCATATAACAAATTAATAAAAAAAAAAAAAATTATCTTCTGTTGAAGACTACGTGCTTGCACGCGCCTTAAAACCAGAGACCGGCGCACGACATCGGGGCGAGCCACCGACTTTTTCTTCGTTTCATGGTCTGCTGCTAGACGGGTGATTTCATCAAGGGGCTAGACAATTATTGCTACTTGAAGTTTGACAGGATGAGCTTTTACGGCGGATCTGGTGCAACACCCCTGAAACATGGTGGTCATGTTGTTCTGATTCTGGTGATGTCAATGGCAAATTGGGAGGGACTGGATTTCGATTCGCTTCCTTTTCCCAGCAGCAATGCTGGCGTCTGGTGGGCTACATCGATCTGGAATTTGGGTAGACTCAAACCGAGTTGTGTTCGAGTTTGCTTGGGTATAATAGTGTGGGGATCATGGGTGGTAGGAGGCATCTGGGATCGGAAACGACGTGGTCATGGTGGCGCTGGGGTGGCATCGACATGGTTGTGGTTGCAGCCACCATGCGAAAGAGATGGAGCATTTTGCCGTTTTTGCTAGGGTTTGAGTTGGACTACCCTTTGGGCTGCCGTCAATTGGGCCTGAGTGAAGTGGGCCTGGTGTGAGCACTAATCCTACCAGCTGGGCTCCTATTTAGTCAGTTTTTTTTTTTCTTTCTAAATAATTGCCTTTTTTTAGGAAGCTATGCACTCTTGTGTTAGTATAGTGCCTATTTGCTGTGTCTGTTTCATAGTTTATAGGTCTGCTTAAATAAGTGAGCATGAGAACTGTCAAATGAGTGGACCTAATCTATGTATCGCTGTGGTACTACCACAAACTTTTTATATACCCAAAATCGGTAGAGGGAGGATATGTAATGGCTCATTCTGCCTTGAGTTTTATATATAATATCGACATGATATTCATTCAACAAGTTTTGAAAATTTACAAAAATAATCTTTCATGAAGATCTAAATATCTAACCGTCAATTTACTAAAATGTGATAAAAAAAGTAAGTCTTACAACATTTGATGAGAAAGTCCTCATTATAAAAGTCTTCATCAGAACCCCACTCGGATTAATACTTGGTTAAAAAAAAAGAGAATAATTAAAGTAAAATGGACTAATCACCAATCAAAATAAGCTCATATAAAACATTTTTTTCGATAGAATCATATAAACCATTAAGATCGTCCTAGTGCACCTCTGTCGAGTCTCGTTGTCGCTTAAATAGCCAAGGCAGGCGCCTCCAACCCTTCACATGCTTTGCATGTAATTGGTTAAAATTTTCATTTATTTTTTTATATATAAATTGTTACAAAAATAGATGACTGACCTCCCAATCATGTAAACTATATTAATGACCTCCCAATTCTGCCATTCAACTAGACGGCAAACACTGTAACTCGACTCGTGAGGGCTAGGATGCATGAAGAATTCAGGGAATAACACACAGGGGGCAAATACTCTAAAATTTTAAAAATTCATAACATAAGCTTGCAACACCAGACAAATAACATTATAATCCCAATAAGTCTTCTACTATACAAGTTCAGAATCAGACAACTAGACTTATTACAGATCCTCCTGAAATGATCATCTAGGAGATCATAGGATATATGTACAAAAGCCCCACAAGTCTAAAACAGTAAATAATATGATAAACTCCTTGATTTCCTAATGGTTCTGGTTTCATGTGTGCATAGCAGCAACGGTAGAGACCATGCTATCCACCCCACAAACATTATGACCCCTGCAGATCTTGTAATACCCTTCCTCTCCCCAACTCTGTCCCCATGAATTCTTTATGATCCAGTAAGGCTTCTCCTTGAAGCGTATCGGAGCAAACCCAGAGGAGCCGTAACCCACAAGAAGCACCCCGTGATCCAGACGATGTTTTGCGCAGATGTAAGGGCATGAGACTCCCCCCACGTATGTTTGCATGAACACCGCATTGATGCCAATTGCAAGAGGGCCATTGTGGACCAAATTTGCAGCAATTTGATCTTCGTCAAGGGAAACAACACTGAAGTTGGAGACAGTAGCAACAACTTTGCTCTTGTCAAATTTGCAGGTGCCGCGATCAGTCCCAGTGTAAGGGTAGTCCTTCTCTTGCTCCAAACCCCCAGCCTTGAGTGCGTACTCAAAGGCATTGGTCATCAGTCCACCACTACAGCCTGAGTCACATGAACCATATTCTTCTGGATCACACTGCAAAATGTACAGGCTCATTATAAGACAATGCCATGCCATCATAACAATCAAGTCAAATATAGTGCATCACCATTCCATTAGATATAAGAAAGCAACCAACTGCCTATACAAACACAGATTCTACCACCAGTACTGAGAACTTTGCGGATATTATAAAATGGATGTATGTGAATCGTACTTGAGATCCCAATAGACATAAAAATTGGGGCACCTATGTCCTAACAAACAGGATTATGAGGAGACTCATAAATTTTAGCAAGGAAAAGGATATACAAAACAAATCTCAAGCAACATTATGCTTTCTCTTCGATCTTTTTTGTAAGCAGATAAAAGATAAAATCTTCAAAAAAGCAAGTAATTCCAACCAACTTGAAATCCACAAGGTTAAAATGTACACTCACTCAACCATCTAGCGAAAAGTTCAATATCTTGAAGTACAGATACATCATAGATCAACTTAATATTCCATCAGCTCCATACTATACAGACAGACTGTACTACTGCCAAATTAATTAACTAGTGTCAAAACCTTAAACTCAGTTAAGCAATTAGAAGCTTCAGCCTTTAGGTTTTGCAGATAAAAAGTTCAATACTTGGATATACTTATATACAGCAGAAGTCAAATTATATTGTACAAGCAACCAAAATAAGCATCACACTATATCTACATGGAAAATTAAAAGATATATTATAATGTTTAATTATGAGCAAACCTCATGATCACAGTCCACAAGCTGCTGACTGCTGAGACTCACGAGCTCCCCTGTTGCCAAATAATGAGCTCCTTCCAGTGCTCCGGCCGCACTAAACGACCAGCATGATCCACACGAACCCTAATATATACACCCCAATACACACTATCAATACTCCATAAACATTAAAAAAAAAAAAAACCCAAGAATTAATTACTTTTAATATCACATACGCATTACAGCACCTGGTCCTTGACCGGTGTGACGGCACCTTTCTCGCGCCAGTCGAAGTCGGTGGGAAGATCTTTGGTCGGAAGGATCGGAGCCGTGTGGGCGTCCTCCGGTAGCCGGAGACCCTTCTTGAGCCCAAGAAAATTCCGGCGAAACTCCTTGGGAGTGAGATCGGAGAACTTGGTGACACCGTGGACGGCGGTGGGGTCCAGCCCCTGGTGTATTTTGGCTCGGCGGAGGTTGGCCTTGAAGACGCCGAACCTGTAGTCGTGCTCCTCCTGGCTCGCGTAGGTCTTTCCGAAGGTGGCTTTGAAGTTTGAGAAGTGATGCTCCGCGTGGAGGACTAGTGGATCCTCCTCCGCCTCCGGCACGACTTGTCGGATGAAAGGATCGCCACCGTCGCTTACGGCGGACGCGGCAGCGGAGGATAGGAAGAGAAAAAGAGAGAGGAGAGCGAGATGATCCATTGGTGGAGCGAGTGAGTTAAGAGTGTGGGAAAGGAAATGAGGATTAATTACTTATTTTATGTATCGCATATATATATATATATAGAATCTACGGTGTGCGAGCGCCATGAGTCGTCTTCGTCTCTCATTATTGATCGTTAGATTCTGTGTGCATGACGTTCATGTGTTTGTATAATAAATACTCTTCGTAGATGAGATATTTGTGGGGTTTGGATTTGTGTGGGTGAGCTTCCCAGAAGTTTGTAAATTTGTATACACGTGGTTTGTTGTGGTACGAGTATTTGTCACCAAGTGGTGAGGTAAGTAACAAATAGCAGAAAATGATGGGTTTGGTTGGGTTCCTTGCTCCACACGACTTTATGTAAAATGGTGACGGCTTCTCGTCGTCTTCAAAATTCCCTCCTTTTCTTCGTCTATGACCACTCCCTTGTTTCTTAAGGAAAATTTTGCCTCTGATCAAGGGAAAGAAAAGAAAGTTTGCCACCTTTAGTCACTTCAAATTTGAATTTGATTTATAAATAATTAAATATTTGGAACACTGTTATCACACGAGAGTGCAGAATATAGACACTACACATTTTTTAAAAAATTATTAATAATGACAAGAAACAAGTTGAAAGCGTTAAAACTTTCTTTTAGAATCTAAAGCACTCACTTCTACTTGTATCCTGATGTAAAAGTAGTGGCCGAAAGCTTCAATGTGGAGGCAAACAATCTAATGGAGATGATTAGATCCATAACTGAGATGGAGCCATCTCGAGAACCCAGAAGCAAAGTTATCCCTCCACCCACAAGAATCCATCTCTAGAATAGATCTTGCACTACAATAACCATGGGGTTGCTAAAGCTGCTTAATCGACCTCTTAGAAGGAAGAAGAACATGTTAGCGTTCTATATTAGAGTACATTTCACAAATATGCTACTATTGCGCTTATCCAAGTTATGAGGGTATTACGAGTTATTCATTTACATGCTTATCTATGAAATCCAGGATATATTGTTTTGTAGAAGCCTCGAATAGGCTCTACACATATGTATCCAACATGCTAATATTTCTTCCACTTAAACTACAAGCATGGAGCTTTAATACAAAAGGCGTGTTTGGTTCAATGCTTGATAAAAGTGAAAATGAGATAATTATTTCAATTATACAACAATTGGAAGATGACTCTAGAATGCAAAACCTCCTATTTACGAATGAGAATGAAAGACGTATAACACTAAATCAAATGATTTTGGACCACGAATGAGGTGATTCGATAAGATAAATTGTAATTGGGGTTTTACATGACTAGCAACTCAGATTAGCCTAATCCGTGGGCCGAAATTCAAATTAGTCCAATTACAAAACATCCACCGAGTGGACTGATTTACATGACTAGCAACTTTGTTCGGCTTTTGGGTTGAAGATTTCAAGCTCATAAAGCAAATCAACCCTTATGAACTAAAATCTTCCTTAGAACAAATTGGGCCTGTTGGCTTTAGAGACATTTAGGACTAGCCACTCTTTTATTAGTAGAGCCCAGATCCGCTAAGCCACAAGAGACAAAAAGACCCGAGTCTTCTGAGTCCCGAGTAATACCCCGCGCTCGGGTCTATTCTACACCTGATTCCAGTTGGTCACAATTTTGGAAAGTCAAAACAACCGACAATACTCTTCTAAAACACACCCAGTCCTCTGTCGACACGTGTCCCGCGCACCGAATGTCACCCCTCTTCTGCCTCGGTTAACATCTAACCCAGTCTCGCAGACTCTCTTGCCAAATTTGACTTCGCGGTAACTCGAGTTGAATTCCGGTCAAATCAAGCTCCGGCCAGCTCAGATATGGAGGAGAAGCCGTCGGCGAGGAGAGTCAAGTCGGAGGAAGACCACGTGGCGAAGAAGGTGAAGACGGAGGAGGACCATGGCGGTACCAAAAGCTTGGATACTGCGAAAGCCGATAAGCTGGTGTGGCTGATGAAGCTGCCGCAGGCGGTGGCCAAGTCTTGGAACTCGCACCCTTCCTCCGATCCTCACCCCGTCGCCAAAGTCGTCCTCTCCCTTGATCCGCTCGAAACCGATGAGACCTCTGCGGTGCAGGTATTCGCTACTTCTCTCAATTAGATCATGTTCTTCACTAATTAGTTCAATTTCGCAGAGTTTTACAGTGTATGCAATCTATTAGTTCTTCGCTGATTTTGTTGAATTAGGGCGAGTATTAGAAAGTTTGCAGTTTTGTTGCCTCTGTGTTCTTCAGCAAAACCCTAATTTGTGTTGCAATTTGATCCGTAGGAGTTCTGTGTTGTTTTAGATGATTAGGATGATAGCTGCATTGAAATAAGAATGCAAAGCTCCTAGGGATTCTGTTTATGACTGAATTCGGTTTCCAAGTGCATACTTGTTCTCAATTTTTATTCTCTGGTGCTTACGCCTTTGAAATTTGCTGTCAGTTCAAAATGGAGGTTGCTCCCACTGAGGCTGGGATAAAGCCGAAGAATTATTCTATGAACATGTCGAAAGACTTTATTCCTATGTGCGTTTTCTCGGAGGGAAATCAAGGTAAGGATCGGTAATTAGATTATACAACAACTAGTACTTCTACTAGTGCACTTTTGAAACTAGTTTTCAGCTATTCGTGGATTTCATGCTACAGTTTTACGGAAAGCCAGTTTCTTTATATTTTAAGGGTGCATACTAGAAAAATGCAGAACTGGTTGTTGAGCTGTTGAAGTAGATTCATTGATGTCATATGACTGTCTTTCATCAATTTCAGGGATGCTCCTAGATGCTAAGAAGCTAATTTGAATAAATTTGAATGACTACGGATTTGGAATAGGTATAGGACAATTGCTTGTTTGGCCTATTGAAATTGTCTGCTGAAGAAACATGCTGTATCTGTGTTGTTGATGACATTCTCTCCTTCGTCAACTAGAATCACGAAAATGAACATGCATGGAGAGACCCATTACTGGGCTAGGCTGCACAAATAGTACTGACTAATTACTATCTAGGTTCTATATGTCCGTCAAATCATATGTCATATATTATGCTATTCAACCATTCCCCTTTCTTTTGTAATTGCCCTGTTAAAATAGTTCTCGACATTTGCCTTCATTTTAGGCAAGATTGCCGTGGAAGGAAAAGTAGAGCACAAGTTTGACATGAAGCCCCATGGTACAAACTTTGAAGAGTATGGGAAGATGTGTCGTGAAAGGACAAACAAGTCCATGATCAAGAATAGACAAATACAGGTAGCCCTATCTTCCATTTGTTTCTTTTATGGCCTCATTTCTAAGTGTATACAAGATCTTATTTATTTTTCTCTCTTGCCGGTTGAAAGGTTATTGATAATGACCGAGGAGTACATATGAGGCCCATGCCTGGTATGATTGGCTTGATTTCTACCAATGCCAAGGTATCAACTTCCTTCATTCCATTTTTTTTTTTGCACAAACTAATGTGAGAATGTTAGAAGTGTGTCCTGCTTATTTGCTTGTTGTTTCCTACCCCCTTTGAGAGCTCATTCTGTGAGGACTGGGAAGTCCAGCCCACAGATACGTTCTTTTTTAGCATAGAGATTGTCTAGCTTTTTGTGGTGGTCACGTGACCGCAATGTTTTCCAGGATGAAGGAAAACCATAGTCATAGAGGTTACAAGAACAAGTAAAATGAAATTTATTCCTTGTAGAGTCTAGATATGCGAAATGTGGTCCTATGCAGATATAAATCTTGGGTTCAGATATGATGGATGATGTTTTATGCTTCCTTTGGCCACATTCTTAGAAGAAGCAAAGGAATAATACTTGAATTTCGATATGCCAGGATAAGAAGAAACCTGTACCAGTTAAACAATCAGATGTGAAAAGGACTAGAAGGGATCGTGGGGAACTGGAGGATATAATGTTCAAGCTATTTGAAAGACAACCAAATTGGGCATTGAAGCAGCTTGTGCAAGAGACTGATCAACCTGCGGTATGTCTTCTTACCTTTCTAGCCAATTGCTTATGTATTAAATAGTGTACTCAGATTTTGCAACTCCTTACTGATTTGCAACTTGGTTCTAATTAATGTCTACTTTCTGATGATTTCATCTGCAGCAATTCTTGAAAGAGATACTAAATGAGCTCTGTGTATACAACAAAAGGGGAACCAACCAGGGTACTTATGAGCTTAAGCCAGAGTACAAGAAATCTGTTGATGATACACCTGCAGAATAAATTCTCTACCAATCTATTCATCATCCACTTTCCGTTTTCGACAAACGCAAGTTCTCAACTGAAGAAGAAAGGTTTGCCTATGGTATTGTATGAGAAAGTAACACCATCAACGAGAACTGTAAACATGGGAGACAGCAGTCCCATTTCATCTTTTTAACTCCCACAGTTATATTCTCTTATTTGATCTGACCAGTGATAAAACGCTTACTTAAACTTACAGGACAAGCATGCATAAATTTGATGTAGCGTGTACATCCATAATACTGGGTTTACCTAGTATTTTAGTTTGAGAATAGCTGAAATACTTGCTAGGACACCCCTTTTAACTGCAATCATATTGATACAAAATTGAAAATTTGAATGCCTGTGTTATTTTTTTTCCTTCTGAGTTCATATATCAGCACACTTAACCTAGTTTCATCAGTAATCTGGGTAATTCCCATCTAACTGCAAAAAAATAAAAAATAAAAAAATGATAATAATAATTAAAAAAAGAACAAGAAAAAAACACGCACATACGATACAAAACAAACCAACTGTGCTACTTGGAAGGGTCCGTAGTTCAGATTCAAAAGCAACACCAACGGACTTGAAACCAAATTGCAATCTCACATTTTAGGCCACTGTCACTGTAGGATATGTCAAAAAGACAAAAACAGCGGTAAGCTTCAATAAGAGTTTTTATCACCACTAGGTCAAAACTTTCTTGCACCGGATAGAAGAGGTACCTAGACCTATAAAAATCGATCAATTTCATACCTAACTTTCAAAACTGATCAAAAAGGTACCTAGACTTTTAGAAATTGATCAATTTCATACCTCCGTCCATTTTCCGTCACATCTCGATTCAAACTAAGGGTACATATACAACCTTTCACTTTTTTTTCTTGTTTATGTGAAAGTAGTGGGATCAATGGTTTTTTTTTTTTTTTTTTTTTTTTTTGAAAGATGGGATCAATGGTTATTAAGCAATAGAACTACGTGAAAACTTATCCAAAAAAAAAAAAAAAAAACTACGTGAAAATACAATGGTTTCGCCGCCGCCGATGACACCACAAAATTGTAATTCAAATTCGAAAGTTTTGCAGAATTGGAATCCGAAATTGAATACAGAGATGCACAGATGCAACATCACACCCATAAATTGAAGTGATTTGTGGTCAAAGGAGTCATCAACCATTTATAACCCAATCTTCTTCTTCTATAGAATTAAAATCTTTCATTCAATTTCAATTCCACCATCTTAGAAACAAATAAGGTTGGGATGTTTCCCACCTTCTGAAAAAAGAAGAGAATCAATAAAATAAAATAAAAAAATAATTAAAAATTAATTTTTGTATGAAAATACTATTATAACCCCAAAAAACACCTCACATGCACCGCACATGATCAATTTTAACAGAGAAGTGATGGAAAATAAGCCAAGGTATCAAGTTGATATGTTTTAAAAAGTTTAGGTATCATTTTGATCAATTTTAAAAGTTGGATATCATTCTGTCCAGTGCAAAAAAGTTTAGACACCGTTGGTGATAAAAACTCCTTCAATAATTGTAAGGCTTTCTCAATCAAGCAAGTCTGTTCATATATATATATATATATATATATATATATATATATATATATATATATATATATATATCAGATCCTATCCAGAGCGATGTCTCGCTCTGAAATTTCAGAGCGAGGTTAGGGTTTAGGATCACTTTTCGGTCGCATTTCCACATCTCGACCGTTCAGTTTTTAGCTACTAATGTATAGATCATCTCTGCAAAATTTCAACCAAATTGATGGTCGTTAAGGCATTGATAACTGCCTTAAAGCTAGTACGGTTTAAGTTGGAGAGATTCAGTTCGTCCACTGGTTTAAGTGAGTTAGATACCTTAAAGATCATCAATTTGGCTGAAATTTTGCATAGATGATCTATACATTAGTACCTAAAAACTGAACGGTCGAGATGTGAAAATGAGACCAAAAAGTGACCCTAAACCCTAACCTCGCTCTGAAATTTCAAAGCGAGGCCTCGCTCTGGATAAAATATATCTTTTGTTTTTAAATTTTTGAACTACAAAAAGTTATCTAACTTTTGAACTACCATATATGCCCTCACTTCAAAAAAAGTTATCTAACTTTTTAATCATTCCCTCGCGCCAATTCTTGAGGGAATGATTAAAATTTTGAACTACCATATATGCCCTCACATAATATAAATTTTAAAAAATAAATTATTTCTGTATGAGGATAAGATAGTCAATAGATTATATCATATTTGAAAAATTTGCAATACCTTCCATGAAAAAATGAGAAGCTTTCCCAAAATCAGGAGATAAATTGTTATAACTTTTTTAACTAAAAAAATAAAAGCCGCTTGACATGACATGTGTGGAGAATAGTCAATAGACTATTCAAATATGAAAAAATTGTAATAGCTCCCATGAACAAAAAGAGAAGTTTCTCCAAAATCAGGATAGAAATTGCTGTAACTTTTTTAATTAAAAAAAGTAAAAAATAAAAGTCAATTGACATGTGCGGAGCAAATGTTAAGAGGCTAGTGTGTGTGTGTCGTCTTAGAGAAATTTGAACGGAATGGAATAAAGCCTCGTATTGTCTTAGTACACAGTTACATATATGCCATCTCAATCAAGCAAATGCACATTGAGATATTTGCATGCCTTTAAACAAGTTTTTCAACAAGCTTATAATGAGTTTTTGTGAATCTGCATTGAAAGACATACTTGTTTGAAATTTTATTTAGCAGCCGCCACTAAAGCAACATCACCAACATGTATATCTCCCATTCAAACTAGTATGATACATACACATCGGTCATAGATTCATCTTTCTCAAATATCATCATTGCTCGCATTATCTCTACACAAAATAGTTAGAATCTTCAATCTTCTTCCAGTACATCCGTCGGGGATGATGGTGATATATAAACCCTAATTACGTATTAGCTGCATACTGACTACGATAATTGAGGATTATGATCCGTAGAGAATTTAGTTAGTGTCGGGAGTGAGTGGGTTGATTAAACATGCATGAACATCTTGTTGAGTCCTTGTCAAATGTCGAGAATCATGTGAAGAGGGGTCGGAAATCGACAGACTATGAATCTTCTCTATCACCTTTGGAAAAATTTTGCAGCACCTTTAGTTTGGTTCCAAAAGATTCCAATGCTATCTTCTCAAAGATCGATATATGATCGATCAACTGAGGAAGGTATATTCTCAAGTTGAGGAATGATGGTGATCGATAATGAATGAGGCCAACTTCATGCACATTAATGAGGCAGTAGTACACAACTAGTGGGTTATTGATGTATACCTTTAATTCTGGGACCCTATCCTTCTTCTTCTTTTCCGCGATGGTGCAATTGAAGGTGAAGGATAATGGAAACTCTGTCACTTCCATGAACGTGGCTACCAAAAGTGGCAAACCAATTAATGAAGATAGATGGAAAAGCTAGATTAAAAGAAATCTCGAAGATGGTTCTGTGTTGGGGATGGTAGGATTGGTTCATTAATTGGTCTGCCACAGCGTGTTGAACAGATCAATCTAAACCCTACAATTGCTAATGAAACGTACAGTTCGATCTTTTTGGTAAAACGTGTTTTCCTCTTTCAGCTTCTTGTTCTGGTTTAGGGTTCGAATCGAGTTTCTTACAAATTAAACATTGCACATTTGCACCAAATCCTTCTTTTATTTGGCTGCGCGGTTCTTGTTCTTGTGTCAAGTTTCCCTGTGGTTTTTGCTTTCCTTTCCTTTCTTGCCTCATTTTTATTTTTCTATCTTGGCATGCATGTCATCAAATTCTCTATCTAGTAGTGTTTCTGTTAACTTCTAGTTGTTACCTTCGGTGATAAATTTTGGTTAATTTCTTTTAGAGGTTGTGCTTTTATCTTCTGATAATCAAGCTTTTGCTATATTTGGAAATTCAAAGGGGTCTCTTATGAAACTGAATCAAATTACATTTGCAGTGAAGCTAGCAACAACAATATGCAAAACTATACATATACTACATGATTTTGGTATAAGTGAAAGATATGAGACTGAACTGCCTAACTAACTCTTAAACTTCATCCACCCATATAAGGTGTCCATCAAATGGACATCGATCCATCATTTGTAGCAACTTAACAACTTCCTCCCTCCCTCTCTTCTTCCTGAGAAATGAAATGGATAATTTAGGGTGACATTTAGATACCCTTTTGTCATCTCTATCTAGCTATCAATGAGAAAACTTGTTTTCCCCCCATTAAAAAACCCATTAACCACACATTGTGCATCAAATTCTTTACTTCGAAAATAGAGACAAGGAAATACAAGGAAGCATCCCTCGTTGTTTTAGACTTTTAGAGGTGTCCTAATGTTAAACCAACCCAATTAAGAAACATTCAAATTACAAGAGGTACTTCTTTGTTTTATGTACGTTATGCTTGAATACTTCATAAATGATAAATACCCTGATCGATCAGCATGAAAGATTTCCAGTCAAAAAGGGAGGAAGGCAACTGACTTTGATGGATAGCGAATTAACCGCAATTCTTTTTACTTTAGATTGTTAGACACGCAATTAGTTCACGAAAATCTACATGAACCCCTATCTAATCACGTAGGGTCATCGATCTCAAAGACCAAGCAAGAGCTGGCTGGTTATAATTATACTAAGTAACTAAGGGAAATGATAGGAGCCTCAATGAGGCCTAAAATTTATGACCTAAAATTTTAGGTGGCATGTTATGTAAGCAAATATAAATTTTATTTTCAATTCTACATAATATAATTTGCCACATCATAATCTTACAACACCAAATTTACCATTTTATATTTCCTTTTAAATTTTGAGGGGGTGAATAAATGACATTAATGAATTTAATAAGGTGACGGAAACAAATATGTTAATAGCAACCATTAATTATGTATTAATTTAAGGGAGATGTCTAAGATTCTTTCACCAATATCTTTCTTCATTTAATTAAATTATTTCCCATAATTTTTCTTTCCAAATAGCATTAATCGATTGAATTAGTTGCAGGAAATAAGCCTTAACTTTTATTTCCAAATATTAATTAAATTCGTTAAAAAATAGCATTAATAAATTGAATTTAAAAAATACGTATGTCCAAATTAATTTTAGGGTGGTGCTATTCGCACACCTTTTTTCTCTATTCACACACAGCTTCTCTATGTATCTATTACTTTAATTTTAATTTAAAAATCATCCATCCTAAACCCTTATTTTCCTGCCGACACAAAGAACTTCAAAACAAAATCGTACGATTTTCTCTTTTCTTTTCTATCAAAAACTTCTCTAGCATAGTCATTCTATCTCTCTTACGTGATGCTTTGACGTTTAATTATGGTAGACCAAGCAACTTTAGACCCATCTTTGGAAGAAAAAAATTTTACATCTGATTTGCAATGGAGACATGGAAGAAAAATATGAGTTTAGTGATCATTCGAGCCCCATTGAATCCATCATTCCTGGAAAGATTCTAACTGAAATTATTTGGTGTATTTCAATCCATCGCTCTCAGCTAAAAAGATCAATTTCTCAGCGATTTGGTGGACTAGGAGCTTTAAATTTGTGCGTTATGTTCGTCTTAGTTTGATTTTGGTATGACTTGCTTGCTAATCATGGTTTTGACTTGAGTTGATTGATATTTTAAAATTATTGACGCTTTGATTTCATTTTGACTTTAGTCATATTATCACTCTACAAAATGTTTTATGTCACTGGAAATAGTATCTTGAATCAACTTTGCTTAATCAAATGTGAGAGGTTTTGGATCTCCTTTAGTTTAGGTGATATGCTTATATCTTTCTTCAATTTCGTATAGCAGTCATGATGACATACCTAAATCCCCAAACCTAATTTCATCGTGATTTTTCATCTGAGCCCTAAACTTTGCCACGCTAATTGCAGAACATTTGATAGATTGCACTTCGTCCTGGCCATAGTTTTTTTTTTTTAATCAGCAATGATATTCACGAGAAAACTTAGTTTATTGTATAATGATGTTTAATAGAAAAAAGAAAAAAGAAAAAAGAAAAAAGAAAAAGCAACATAATTACAAGAGAGGGTAGTTAGGGCAATTGTAAAAAAAAAAATTGTAATAAAGTAATGAAAAAATAGAGGGGGTGTGTGAATAGCACCACCCAATAATTTTATTAAATTTATTAACAAATTAACAACTTCTACACCCACAACACTAACTACACATACACATTCATATGCATGTGTATTTTTCACATTATATTTTTATAATTTGCAGGAACCCAACAAACTTCGAATACAATCATTTTCTCTACACTAACCGCTAAAGCTGTGCATTTATCTTCAACCATTAGATGCACTTATTCCTCACAATCCCTTAAGTGAGTAGCCATGTACTAAATAGTTATTCACACAATATGCGTCTTTAGCCCGTCTGAAATGTTTACATAGGAGTTCACGGTGAGTGGGAATCACTTTATGTGCCAAAAGAGCCAAACAAAAGCAATAAAGATAGATATCACTAGTGGGCTTCTCACTCTACTAGCTAGTGAAATTTTTTGAAAAGAACCAAAACCAGTCCGCATAAAGCTATAAGTATATTTCCAAAGGTTGGATTAATCAGTTTGGCTTTATATCTCACTCTGATTTCATTTACCAAACATGAAGATATAGTTTAGTTCTTTTTCTTCTTGTATTCTAGTGATCGATTCAATGAACTCTGCCATACTGCATTAGAGTTTCAAACCCCTAAATAAATGGAAAAAAAGTATTAATAATTTTATCCTAGCGTTTTTTTTTTTTTATTATTGTTCAATCACACGTCCTCAAAGGCTTCCTAGGGCCAGAGACTAATCCGTGCTCGGGGGATCTTGTCAAAACGCTTCCTCCTCCCTGGCCACCAAGAATATATTGGGATTTAACTCCAATAAGCGTTGGCGGAATTCGAACCCGGGCATGGGGGTTCCACACCTGGAGGCTCTTACCAACTCGACCACCTGTGGTGGTTTATTTGATTTGTTCGGTAGAAATTTTTGGCACAAACTTTTGTACAGCAAGAGATGTATGGATTCCTAAAACTTCAAAAGAAAATAGTTAACCAGAACCCGGAATTTCAGGGAATATTTGTGCATGGGACAATCACACCCACTTGTTTTTAGTCATCCTTGTACATGTCTTTGTTGGCTTATCAGAGCTTTTACATAAAAGTGGGTCTAAACTTAGTTGAGCGGCGGTTGAAATATAATATCTGTCTGGCAAATTTCATGTTTAATATGCGTACTATTTCGAAGCAAGGTCGAGACAATAGGAAAGATACTAATTAAGAAGAAGCATGAAAAAGGTCCAACCATAATGAGAGTAGGTCATAAATCATGATCAAAATTCGAATATGACCACAAAGGCCAATTAAACTTTAGTTTTGTCAATAATCAAGGCTGGCTTAAACTTTAAACATCACTTCCCCTTTTGATGTAGTCCTTTTATGAGTTAATGAAGATTCTTTTAATAATAATAAAGAAAAACTTTGATCCCCTAAATTAAGTCTGCATTTCGTTTGTTAATCGTGCTTTAGCTGTATAGTAGTGATAGCTGCATGGCTAGGCTTAGTGAACCCCTTTGTAACGTTGCATTCACTCAATGACCCACAAACCTATATAAACATGAATCTCAGAAAAGATAGAACAATCTCCCTTGTTTTGCCTATAAAGCTGAAAATTAGAATTGGACTATATAGTTTGAGAGTATATGTACCAAAACCAAACTATATATTGAGGTTCATTTGAAGGAAACCCTAGCTAGTTAACACTGAAGGCGACTTAACATCAATTATATTTGTGGTCGAGGGTACAAGGCACATAGCTAGCTAACTATATATGGGAAAAAATAAGACAAGATTCACACCTTGTCTCGAAAGTGCTAAACATGAAATTGAAGGCATGCATGAGGAAGACGACTCTAGTTGCATTCAACCAGTTCATTATGGTTGCCTCCCAAGATTTTCTAACATCTTAATCATGGGGTTTTACCTTAATCCATGCTGACGTTAATAAAACTTAGCATGTCTATTAACAACATCATTAGCAATAATAATATGAATCAATTCAAAACTGCATGCTCAAGCTTCAAAGTCTTCAATATGAGATATAAGATATTCATGAAAACTCTAGCTATCAACGTGCCACTTGTTCTAGGACAGTAATGCACATGTAATGTTGGTGTCACCAACTCGCCATGTACGCAATTTGTAGGGAAAGAGAGCTTATGTTACTACTCTTGACAAAAAAAAAAAAAAAAAGACCTTCCCTACGCAAAAGTAAAAAGATGTTTAAGGAAAATCGTAAACTAACAGAGAGAGGGAGAGAGTTTAGATGGAGAGAATGAAGAGTGAATTGGTGTGTTTATTCTTCTCACAATGGAGGGTTTATATAGGGATAAAAAGCATGGAGTAATACTATTACATTCCATTACTCTTACCACTATTACATTTAATATCATCCATTTACTTAAGTGCTTTCATACATAACATTAACATGATTGATACCAAACTTCTCCACTCTTAAGTGCTATCATACATAGCCATAATAATGCTATTTACATGATATAGACATAATAGTTTTACCACAATTTCATGTATACTACAACACTCCCCCTTGGATATTTCATGTCGATAGTATTTGTCTAAGCCGTGCGCTTCGAAATTGCCTCGTTAAAAACCTTGCCAAGTAATAAAACCCTGTGGGAAAAAACAACCTTGGTCGAAGGAGAAAAAGAGTGCAACGCGCATTAAGTGTGGAGTATGTTTCTAGATACTCCCCCTGATTTATTCTCCCCCTGAAGATCATGGGAGTTCGGATAACCTTCTTAATCCGATGCTCTTCACATGCTTCTCGAAAGGGGTTTTTGGTAGCGATTTAGTAAATAAGTCCGCTACATTATCCTCTGATCGGATTTGATTTACTTCAATGTTTAGAAGTGTTTGCTGTTGCTGATTGTAGAAGAATTTCGGTGATATATGTTTAGTATTGTCACCCTTGATGAAACCTAATTTCATTTGCTCAATACAAGCTGCATTATCTTCGTAAATGCATGTAGGTTTATCTGTGGTAAACTTCAAACCACAAGTTCCTCGAATGTGTCTATTTATAGACCTTAGCCATATGCATTCACGCACAGCTTCATGTAGAGCAATAATCTCTGCATGATTTGAGGAAGTAGCAACAAGGGTCTGTTTTGTAGATCTCCAAGATATCGCCGTGCTTCCCATGGTAAAGACATAACCTGTTTGGGAGCGACCTTTATGGGGGTCAGAGAGATACCCCGCATCAGCAAATCCCATCAAAACATTATTTTTATTTTGATGGAGGGGAGGAGGAGAACGTCGGTCACCATTGATGGTGTCGCCGGCGTCTACATTACGGAAGGTGGCTTTTTGCCTCATGGGGTCTGATCTCATGCTTCCGTCTTTTCTTTTCTCTTTGTAGGGATAAAACAAGCCCATATCAATCGTACCCTTTAAGTATCGAAAGATTGTCTTTATGCCAATCCAATGGCGGCGTGTTGGCGCAGAACTATGTCGAGCTAACAAGTTCACTGCGAATGAGATATCCGGTCTTGTGCATTGAGCTAAATACAATAATGCGCCTATCGCACTTAGATAGGGTACTTCAGCCTCTAATAATTCTTCGTCCTCATCCCTTGGACGAAACGGATCTTTTGTGGGCTCAAGACTTCGGCCGATCATGGGAGTACTTACAGGCTTTACTTTATCTTCATTAAAGCGCCTTAGTAATTTTTGAGTATATGCTGACTGATGGATCATAATCCCATCACTACGGTGCTCGAGCTCTATTCCGAGGCAAAACCGTGTTTTCCCAAGATCTTTCATCTCAAACTCGGATTCCAAATATTTAGCAGTTTCTTTTAACTCATCTAGAGTTCCAATTAGGTTCATGTCATCGACATAAACTGCTACAATTGCAAATCCGGAACTTGTTCTTTTAATGAACACGCAAGGGCATATTTCATTGTTAACATATCCCTTTCCAATCAAGTAGTCACTTAGACGGTTATACCACATCCGTCCGGATTGTTTCAATCCATATAGTGAGCGTCTTAATTTTATTGAAAACGCGCTCCGTGGTTTAGAGCCACTTGATTTTGGTAATTGAAGTCCATCAGGAACCTTCATATATATCTCTGAATCTAGATCCCCATAGAGATATGCTGTAACCACATCCATAAGTTGCATGTCAAGTTTTTCGGAAACTACCAAACTGACAAGGTAGCGGAACGTTATAATGTCCATTACGGGAGAGTATGTCTCCTCGTAGTCGATTCCAGGGCGTTGTGAGAAACCTTGTGCCACAAGGCGGGCTTTATATCTCATCACCTCATTTTTCTCATTACGCTTTCTAACAAAGACCCATTTATGGCCAACAGGCTTTATATTTGGTGGTGTCAGCATTATAGACCCAAATACCTGTCTCTTTGTTAGTGAATCCAATTCAGTCTGGATCGCATTTTTCCATTTAGGCCAATCCGCTCTTCGTTGACATTCTTCAACAGAGCGAGGCTCGATATCATCATATTCTATGATTCCTTTTGCAACATGATATGCAAATGCATCATCAATTGCCATAGAATTTCTATCCATCATCTCATGTACACTATTGTAATTTATGGAGATTTCTCTATTCTCTGGAGTTGGTTCTGACATTGGAGCGTCCCCCAATGATGTCTCTTGGACATAACCATAATCCGGAATATTCTCGTGAGATGGATTATTCATATCTATGATTAATGGATTATTTTGTGCCAAACTCGCTTTCTTTCTTGGGCGAGAATCCATCGAACCTATAGGTCTCCCGCGCTTCCTGGCAGGAGCCATGGGCCTAGCCAATGTGTCACCCATAGAGGGAACGTTGGCGCCATTCTCATGTATTTTTGAGATGGCATTATGTCTTTTAGGGACATCAATCCTTGCAGGTATATTTGCAGCAGGTATGTGTGATCTCGTCACTTTAGCGATATCAGAAAACGCATCAGGCATCGATTCTGCTACGTTCTGAAGATCGAGAATTCTCTGCACTTCTTTTTCAGATTGTGCGGTTCGGGGATCAAGATGGGACAAAGTGGGGACAAACCACGACAATTCCTGTCCTTTTTGATGAACATTAGTGTTCATGTCTCCCCCTAAAGGCGGGAAGACTGTCTCATCAAAGTGACAATCCGCAAATCTAGCGGTAAATAGATCACCTGTCAAGGGTTCTATGTAGCGGATTATGGTTGGAGAGTCATAGCCAACATAAAGGCCTAATCGTCTTTGAGGACCCATTTTAGTGCGCTGTGGTGGCGCAATTGGCACATAGACTGCACACCCAAATATGCGTAAATGTGAGATATTAGGCTCATACCCAGTTACCATCTGGGACGCAGAAAAAGGTTGGGTGGCAGTGGGCCTTAGACGAATAAGCACAGCTGCGTGTAATATTGCATAGCCCCAAGCAGAAATAGGGAGATTGGTGCGCATAACCAATGCCCTAGCAATCATTTGAAGTCTTTTAATGGCAGCTTCTGCGAGACCATTTTGGGTATGTACATGAGGGACAGGATGTTCAACCTCGATCCCAATGGACATGCAATAATCATCAAAAGTTTTTGATGTAAATTCCCCAGCATTGTCAAGACGAATTGACTTAATAGGATGATCAGGGTGGTGAGCCCTTAACTTAATGATTTGTGCTAGGAGTTTAGCAAATGCAGCATTTCTTGTGGATAAGAGCATGACATGTGACCAACGTGTCGATGCATCAACCAACACCATAAAATATCTAAATGGTCCGCAAGTTGGATGTATAGGTCCACAGATATCACCTTGTATTCTTTGCAAGAATGGTATATTTTCTTTAATGTCTTTTGCATAGGATGGTCTCGATCCTATTTTTGCTAAAGAGCAAGCTTTGCAAAACGAATGATATGCTTCAGAAGTAATTCTTTGAACCTTTCTTTGGTTCGTACTTCCTTTTGTTTTAAAGAATGGATGTCCGTGTGAAGTTTTTAATATACGGAGCATCATATCTCGACCTGGGTGTCCCAAACGGTCGTGCCAAAGTTTGTATGTGTCGGAATCCCATAAATTTTCATTCATGACATGGTTGGATTCAATGACTCTAATAGTGGTTGCGTACAATCCACTAGAGCGACACATGAGTTTCTCTAATACTCGTGTATTTCCGTAGTTATTAGAGGTGATGTAAAGGAACTCTTGTCCATTCTCACAATGTGTTTTCACATGAAAATCATTGGCTCTTATATCTTTAAAACTTAATAGGGTTCTTCCAGCCCTTGGAGCATATAAAGCTTCGGCGACATTAATATTTGTGCCATTCGGCAATAGAAATTGAGCTGGTCCACGACCATGAATCAATTGAGATGGTCCTGCCATCGTGGTCACTGAAGATTGACTAGGCGTCATCCATAAGAATAATTGCCTATGTCGTAATATAGTATGTGTGGTGCCACTATCAAGAAGGCATTCCAATTCTCCCGAAGACATACTGAAGAAATAAAGTTCGGAATATTAACACATGTCAATGACATTGGTAATGCGATACTTTATTAATAGGGAAAATAGTCAATGATTACATCAAAGTTTCCAAAGTTTATTCCAATATAAAATCAAACTTTATACAAATTGTAATTGCTCAATCCGTTTGGTAATTCCAATAAAATATGACCAGGTAAGTAGAGAGATGTTGGTGGAGCGAGGCTCGCTTAAGTACCCCGATCTCAATTACTTGCCTAGACATCATACTTCATTGGGTACGCCACATGAGAAAGAGTCAATTCAATTGTTATTTGACTAAGGCACATTTGCCGTTTTATTGGAAAATAGAAAAGACTATTTTAATCAAAGTCTGCGGCATCCTCGTGCTCTTCATTTTCAGCTTTGAAGTCTTTTATGGTGAGAATAACATCTTCACCATTTTCTTCTTCAGCAAGGTGAGCTTCTTGCTCCCTCATTTCCCTGTACTCCTTGTAGCGTGCAGCTAGTTGAGTACTTGCTTGGCATTGCTTAAACCAATGCTCGATTGATCCACACCTATGACACATGTCATTGTGGTTGACTTTCTTTATTTGAGGTGCACGTTGTGGATATTCCCTAGGCGGGTTGTTGCTGCTACTACCACGGCGTATTATGCGACCTCCACGGCCCACAGTGTTACGGCCCATGGTGTTGTTATATTCTCTTTTCCCACGTGTGGAATTGCCACCACGTGTGCCCGCTCCAAAGTTGCGGTTTCCTTCCTTATTGGGGCGGTTGTATGGACCCATTCGTCCGTCATGTCCCCTGTTATTAGGGTATACATGCCCCTTATTAGTAGGGTACCGCTCCTTGCGCCCTTTCTTGGGTGCATTATAATTTGCCTCATGAACGCTTTTGGTTCCTACGGGCCTTGAATTATAATTCTTCACAAGGATATTGTCGTGCTTCTCCAACACCGACAAAATATTGATAAGCTCATTGAACTTCGTAAGTCGTCCAGCATTAAATTCAGTGCGATATTGCTTTGATAGTATAATTGCTGCGACGGGGAAGGTGGAGAGAGTCTTCTCAATTAGCTCTTCTTCTGTGAGAGGTTTTCCACAGAACTTCAGCATGGCTTTTAGCCGAAGAGCTTCTGAATTGTATTCAGCAACAGACTTGAAGTCGGAGAAGCGTATATTGTTCCATTGAACCTTCAAGTCAGGGAGGAGGGAATCTTGGATATTATCAAAGCGCTCTTCTAGCGCCACCCATAGGTCCCTTGCATCTTTGATGGACATATACTCTAATCTGAGTGCTTTGTCCATATGGCGTCGCATCAAGATAATTGCTTGTGCATGCTTTATGGGTGTTCGTTGGAACACAAGGCCCGCGTTTGGTTCCTGGATTATGGGCAATATCCCTTTTGATGTGAGATGGTTCTCAACGTCAGTTTTCCAACTATGGTAATCCGAACCAGTTGAGTCAAGGATTTGAAAATCGAGTCTAGGTTCATTCGACATCCTTGAAATATAAGAAGAAAAAGATGTATTAGTTTCGGAGTTTAAAACTTCCACGAAAAACTAAAACAATAAGATTTCCGAGCTATGCTACCAAGAAATCAATTTCCAAGAATATTTGGATTAGACCGAAACAATGATGTTTAATAGGGTCATAAGTCGATGCTTGCGGACGCTCTTAGTCCGAATATTATGAACACTCTTAGTTCATTGACTACGAACGCTCTTAGTTCGTTTAGCGTGAATTTCTATAATTCCGCTTTTTAATTGTAAGTTCCCAAAAAGAAAAAGGAGGAGAAAAATAAATAAAAACTCAAAAGCGGGAACTTTTAGTAAAGAATACCTTGAAATAGTGTTGTCGGAAATGACCGAAAAAGTTGCCCAAAAGCTTCCGGAAAGTCGCCGGAAAATGGCTTGGAAAGTCGCCGGAAAAGTGTCCCGAAAGTCGCCGGAAAGTTGTCGGAAAAATGTCCCGAAAGTCGCCGGAAAAGTCGTCGGAAAGTCACCGGCAAAGTGTCCCGAAAGTCGCCGGAAAAGTCGTCGGAAAGTTGTCGGAAAAGTGTCGACAGATGCTAGGCAGCAACTCGGCAGCTGCTAGGCAGCAGCTCGGCAGGTGCTAGGCAGGTGCTTCGGCAGCTGTTCGGCAGGGGCTCGGCAGGGGCTCGGCAGATGCACTCGGCAGGTCTCGGCAGCTTTCGACAGGACTCGGCAGGGCTCGCTCGGCAGCTTCTCGGCAGGTCTCGGCAGGGCTTCTCGGCAGCTTCTGCGCAGCTGCTCGGCAGGTCTCGGCAGCAGTCTGGCAGAACTCGACAGCGGTCCGGCAGCGGTTCAAAACTTCCGGCAGCCGGTTCGGGCGGTTTCCGGCCGGTTCTGGCGGTTCTGAAACCGGTTCTGGGCTTCTTGAATCAAGGGCTTTGATATGTACTAGGTTTTGGAGGTTTTTTGTAGGTTTGGAAAAATGGCTTTGATCGGATTATGAACTTCCTCTATTTTGACAATTTCGATTCTAATTCTAGAGCAATTTCGTGCTGATAACGTGTTTAAGGAAAATCGTAAACTAACAGAGAGAGGGAGAGAGTTTAGATGGAGAGAATGAAGAGTGAATTGGTGTGTTTATTCTTCTCACAATGGAGGGTTTATATAGGGATAAAAAGCATGGAGTAATACTATTACATTCCATTACTCTTACCACTATTACATTTAATATCATCCATTTACTTAAGTGCTTTCATACATAACATTAACATGATTGATACCAAACTTCTCCACTCTTAAGTGCTATCATACATAGCCATAATAATGCTATTTACATGATATAGACATAATAGTTTTACCACAATTTCATGTATACTACAACAAAAGATATATAGTACCGCAAACAGCCTTATCAAAAAGATATATGTATTGTAAATTGTAGAGGAAAAACTATTTCTTCAGCAATAATTGCTGCATCCACTATGTTAATTCCAGGTTCCTTTTTTTCTGTTTTGATGAACACAGACTCCAAATTTTGGCATTGAAATTAATAGTAGCTCCAAGTTCCTCTGCTCTAAAATTCTGCATATATACATATCCAATAGGATATTCATTTGAATATGAAGGCAGAATCATAGTATATATATATAAAGCTCAAGTCCACCATACTTGAAACTTAGATATCTGCACTATCCAAGATTGTGGGATACTGAGATCCAATATCCCAAAAAAGCTTGGTTAAGCATTCCTAACTAATTCTGTGTGTAAATTTCATGTATTCTACCACAGTACGTATTGGGAAAATTATTGAAGGAGAAGAATCAAATTAGAGCAAGTTCACCCGTTGGGTCACCTACTATTCACTGCTTTTGTGTGTTTATTTCCACTTTCTGGGTCACAAAATACACTGTACTCGTGACCCATGGCACGAAATATACTGTGCTCGTGACCCAGAGGGTGAAAATACACATAAAAAACAATAAATAATAGGTGACCTGATGACCCACGGGTGAACTTGCTCTTAGTGTTTAAGGAGTCAAAGGGTCTCGACCAAAAACTGGGTTGGAAGATTCGCTCGTGCAAAGCAAATCTAAATTTAGCTGTCAGGCATGTACTTACTATTAAGAAAGAAAGAAATATATGAACAGAGCAAATGCAATTAGCAACCCAACTGGCTTGGTCAGGGTGTTGTCCGACCGGTTCATGCAGGCCGGGTCAGACCCCCGTGTCCTTCCTCATAACTTTTGCAGTTTAATATTATTATTGACTATGTACCACGAACAATAATCAAGTATTATTACAAATTCCTTCTGTCAGATAAAAACACCTTTTAACGATCCAAAAAAGCTAGAAATATATATTCGATCTTCTCCTGGGCAAGGCAGGCCTAGCTATCCTTCTTTTACTTTTTTGAAATTTTAGAAATGATGATGGTCTCAATTGAAGGGTGGCCGGCAACATGTCTCTTAAAGTGAAGAGGCTTCATTTCATTTTAATATCGGAGTCCTGCACGGCCCTTGAGGGAGTGGGAGTGCTGACTTAGTGGAAGCACTATTTCATTGATTACGGTTTGCTTAGGAGGAGGATCAACAATCTTATAAAACCAAAGTTAAAGAAGCTTTAACTCAATTGATCAATGTTAATTGTTGCCTAACGTTTCTAAGTTCTATAGGTCATTATTAATTTGTTGGTGTATATCCCAAAAGAAAAGCGCGCGCAGAAAAGATGGGGATTCCTCTTGTTGGTTGCTACTTTTTCTTTTGGAAAACAAATATCGATGGTCCTAAGCTAGCTAGAGATAAGAAAATGGAGTCTTTGTTCCTTCCCTTTCCAATCTCAAACAACGGTGACCTTAATCCAAAAGAAGACTTTTATAGATCCCTTGATCTTTCATCTTGACTATTCAACTCTAGTTTGGTGTGTTGTGTTTATCCCGCGATATAGTATTTATCTTTTGCCAAACGACATCATCAGAACATGAGAAAATTCGAACTTAAAATGAATAATAAGCTCTTAATATTTAGTACTACAAACTCATCCACATTATTTGGAAATGGCAGTCATGTTTTCAATACTGTGTGAATGCAAAATTGAATGCCGGTCCTTTGAATCTGATAACTGAATTAAGGTAAGTGATTAATATTGCACAACTAGTTTGACAAGTCCAATAAATAAAATTTCAAAAACCTAGTGCATGTATTGTTGAATCAACACCAAATTACAATAATTTTTTAACTATATTAATCAGTTTCTTAAATTGCTAATTGGCTTAATTGGTCAATTACCACTTTTAGCACATACATAAAATGGTTAGGGAAGGTAATGCAAACATCATTACAGGGATATTCCTTTGTGTCAATACATGTGGTGATGACTGTACGGCCGATATAGATTAATACTCGTATTCGATTCCCTCACGAAACCAAACTAATTTTGAATCGAAATATCATACAAAAATATGGCTCTAGGGAAGTGTAATGCTCTTGATTTTATTTATACATTCATCATTCATGATGATGACCCTATATGATTAAAAGAAATGAAATACAAGCTAGAAATTGTTGAAAATATAGCTTGGTGGTTTGCGATTGAGGGTGGTAGGGAATAGAGATGTGGGTGTGGTAGGGTTTTAGGGTTTTGATCATAGGAGATGAGGCCGCATGGTGCTCCCACCTCCCCTCGTGCGCGCTATCGACCAAAGAAAAAAAAAGAAAAAGCAATAGCGTGGCCGAAGAGACTTGTATGGTGCCAAAACAGAAACTGTTAACCAATTACACTAATTACCCTAATTATGACAATAATACAGACGTACGTCAATTTCATAATTCAAAGAAGCTAATAGTAGTGGGAGTGCGATCGATTACGGTTGTCTTGTCAGCTGGGGATTGACTGAGATGGAAAGGAGTGAGAAGGAATATATGTGTATGCGGGTTGTGGGAGACAGCCAAAAACATTTGAAGGCTAGCAACAGTTGACATTAGTTCTTTTTAGGGCCCTTGTGGGGTCTGCACTATTCCTCCACAGTCTTCCCTCCCCTCAGTATTTATACCCTCCAATTCTTACCCTAACTCATCATCCATCACCCTTCTTCATATTTACCTGCTTATCAATATCACATTCTCACTCATTCGGAAAAAATGGCCGAACCAGGTGGCTCTGACAAGAGGAGTTGGTGCTCGGTGCCTGAGAAGTTTCAGCTTCATGGAGCCATGTTGGCTTTGCAGTTCGGCTATGCCGGTTTCCATGTCGTCTCTAGATTTGCTCTCAATATGGGCATTTCTAAGCTTGTCTTTCCCGTTTACCGGAACATCATCGCTTTGCTTCTCCTCCTGCCCTTTGCCTACTTTCTGGAAAAGTACATAACCACAACTCCCCCTTTGTATCTTCTTAATTAAAATGAGCATATTCATACAATTATGAGATTAGTAATTAACGTTCTTCTTGTTCTGTGGTGATCAGGAAGGACAGGCCTCCGATCAATCTCAACTTTCTCGTTCAGTTCTTTTGCCTTGCGCTTATCGGGTATGAGAAAAGAAAAATACACATTCGGACAAAAGAAAGCCTTTTTGTGTGAGTAAAGATGTTTCTGCTAATTAAATAAATTGACTGACAAGATTTTTTGTTATTAAACAGAATAACAGCAAACCAAGGATTCTACTTGCTGGGATTAGACAACACATCACCCACCTTTGCTTCCGCTATACAAAACTCCGTCCCAGCCATTACCTTTCTCATGGCAGTCATACTCAGGTAAGTTAATGAAGCCACAATTACTTAGTTTCTTCTTATTTTATTTTTTTGTTTCGTGCTCATGTCCGAAACTGCGTTGCTTGTATACAGAATCGAGCAAGTAAGACTAAACCGCAAGGACGGTATTGCAAAGGTTGCCGGAACTATTTTCTGTGTGGCTGGAGCATCAGTGATTACTCTATACAAAGGTCCGGCCATATACAGCCCAACACCACCACTGCAGACGATGATGATGAGCAGTGCCTCATCATCAGTATCAATGTCGAGTTTCACTACGAGCGCCATGTCAGTACTTGGTGATGCAAAGGGTAAGAGCTGGACTCTAGGTTGCCTCTACCTGATCGGCCATTGCCTCTCGTGGTCCGCCTGGCTCGTCCTGCAAAGCCCGGTTCTCAAGAAGTACCCGGCCCGGCTCTCTGTCACCTCCTACACTTGTTTCTTTGGTCTAATTCAGTTCATCATTATCGCTGCGGTTTTCGAGAGAGACGCTCAGGCTTGGATCTTCCACAGTGGTGGAGAAGCCTTCAGCATCCTCTATGCGGTCAGTACTCAGTACTATAGAATTATATCAGGAAAAGTCTATTTAGATTTAAAGCTTAGTGTAATTAATTCTATAAGATTAATTTTTTCTACTAAAATTGCTTTAATTTTTAACGTCTTCCTATCTATGACTTCAAGGAAGATTTTTCAGCCAACAGCGACCTCCCTGAATGACAAGCACCCTCAACCTAATTGTTTCCTTTGTCTTTCCTTTTCACAAAAACGAATTGGGAGTGAAGCCTTCTCAGTTTTCACTCTCTCGTCGCCCTTTGTGTCAATTTCATAGTTAGTTAACAGAGGTTGTCACAGCACAAAGAAAGTCTGTCAAGTCTATTCTCAGAAACAGATGTGGCAGCTTATTCATGTGCGAAACCAGTTTCTAGGCTCTATGATAATTTTATAGTACTTTTTTTTTTTTTCAATAATACTCGAAAAGAGAAAAAGAAGTTTCTGTGGAATTGCAATAATGCAGGAGGGGTGGTGGGTGTCGAAAGTGAAATGATGATGATAGATAGTGATTCACTAACTTGCAGTTTTAATTAAATGTTTCTGTTTTTGGTAAATTAATGGAAGTTGATCTGCAGGGAGTGGTTGCATCAGGGATTGCATTCGCTGTACAGATATGGTGCATCGACAGAGGGGGCCCTGTTTTTGTAGCTGTATATCAACCTGTTCAGACTCTTGTTGTCGCTATCATGGCCTCGGTTGCTTTAGGCGAGGAGTTCTACTTGGGAGGGTAAAGCCCTAACTACGTAGCCCTCGCTTCATTCATGAATCATAATCCATCACTCTCCTAGTTTTGCTCTTATTGCCTCCTCCATTCATGAATCAAAACCCCAGTTGTAGGATTACAAGCCTACACAGTACACACACATCCTGACCTATATGGTTTGATCCAGTATAGTAAAGTAATAATGCATACATGCACACGTCTTAAAAGACACATGGTTCATAAACGATATTATAATAAATTAGGACTTATCCAGGTGAGTGCTTTTGTACGAAGCACTTTTGCTTAGTAACAGAACGGAAACACTTTCGCTAAGTAACACTTTTGTTATTTACAACCCAAGTGCTTTCGGTCATCAATTGATCAAGTGTTTTTAGAGAAAAACACCTATCATGTTTTTTTTTTTTTTTTTTTTTTTTTTTCTGAAAATACTTTTACAGTCGAGCGCTTTTATGTGAATCACTTAGAGCACTCCCTTTTACATGCAATCAACTGATTCAACGCATAACGTTTTGGCTCTATCATTTGTTGTTGCGGAGTAAATGTTCATATATACATGCATGTTGATGCTAATAATATTGGATGGTAATATTGGACGTACAGGATCATCGGAGCGGTGCTGATCATAGTGGGACTGTACGCGGTGTTGTGGGGTAAAAGTGAAGAAAGGAAGTTTGCTCAGGCAAGAGTTCCAATTCAGTCGACTCCTAGTGACAGTGTGCACTCAAACAACAGGAAAAGCCAAACCAAGACGTCCCTCACTCAACCACTCATTCCTCCATCCACCGAAAATGTCTGATCCATCCAAGTCGTTCTCATATCTTTTAATTGACGAGGTGCAGCTTTGTCCTTCAAGAAGAGGAGGAGGAACTAAAAGAAGAAGCACCAGTACTGCAGTAGTAGCTTATATATGATCAGAAAACTTGTGTGTGTAATGAAGTGTTCTTCCTTTTTTGTTGTTTTTTCACTTTTACTCAATCGCTTTCTTAGTCGGGGAGGGAGGGAAAATCAAAGAGAGAGATCTCAGGGGATCAGTATCATGATCATTGTCAGCTATGTGGACCACACAGTATGTTTTAATATTATGTTAATTAATTTATGGTTTGATTTACCAAAAAGGAGTGCCTACATTGTATCTGAAATCGGCCAAGTCATGCAATTTTTTTCTTTGACTTATTGACAAGGGGATCGGAGGAAACAATTGGTTACAAAGAGACCCAAGCACTAGTAGCTCAACCAATTACAAAATCATGAGATTGTAATTGGTATTTCTAGTTTCATAAAGATGGGTGTTAATCTTTCTTAAAATAAGCGGGAAAAAAGAAGAAGCAAGGATATATATGTTGTAGAACCCAAATGGTTTCTTGACGGTTCTCCCAACTTGGGTTCATTATATCCTATTACATTCTTCTGAAACAATTGAGAAAAAGTGTTAGGTTGAATTCAATTCTAATTTTTCGGCTTGGACAAAAGTGTGGTGACAAAATCGTAGGTAAGATTTTATGTATGATTATATTTTGGATCCCAAGATCACATCATCAAATGGTAATGTTAAGTACTATATGCCTCCATAATTATAACATTGTTCACTTTTTGCCAAAGCATGCATTTATAGCTAATATAATGTAACTGCTTTCCTTTCAATGATGTGATTGGCATCCAGTGTGTATTCATTTTGTCCCTCCATGCCTCCAGCAAGGAAAAAGAAAGACGAGGGATAATAGTCATGAAGAAACTAGAGAGAACATATAGCTAGATAGGGTTAAGAGAAGTAGAGAACTGGTATAAACTCACATGCATGCCTATGTATTTAATTGACTAAAAATCCTATTAGTTATAAGATGTAACTGAGTATCAGTCCGGCATATCATATATCCTTGCTGTGACTCATTTTTCCAATGAATTATATATTTTTAATTCGTAGTAGAGAAGATTATGCATAATTTATAAATTTGCTTGAGGTTTCTTTTGTTAATTATGAGTGTTACCCTCTTTCCACCAGTGCATTAGAAGTTTTCTGTTTAGAATTGTCATCGTTTGGAAGTTTCTCAATTGATATAACAAATGAAACAATGGATGTATCTAAAAAGAATATATGAATGAACGCAAATACTTCAAAATTACATTAATTTACGGAAACTGTAAATAAATTACAACAAACAGATTAAAACTTCTCATCATGCTATGAAAGTCCAAATGTTCATGCCCATACTTCAAAGTCATGATCAGTTCTCCACCTCTTCCCGGCCGTCTCTCACACTTGTGCTGGTTCCGTGTCTGCCTTTATAACGCCGTGAAACCCACAGATACACCAAGAAATTCAGACCATTAATGGCTGTCAATATCCAATAGAAATAATCAAGCTTGCTCTTATTAAGAGTAGCCCTCAACCAGCCTTTTGTTTCTCCACCAGTTGTACCCTCTATGATCTTAACAAGCGCAGTGCTTAACCAACTCCCAATTCCTATCTCACTCAGGAACATTGCACTACTTATACTTCTCGTTCCATCCGTAGCTTCATCGTAGAAAAACTCCAACTGTCCAACGTAAGTAAAAACCTCGGCGGCACCAATCAGAAAGAATTGTGGAAGCAACCAAAACACACTCATGCTAAACGGCTTCGAGTAGTGGTCTCGGCGTTTCTTCTCTACCAAAGCGGCTGAAGCCAGAGCAAAGATGGAGATAAAGAGTCCGACACCCATTCTTTGCAACGATGTGATACCACGGTGGTGGCCGGTCCTCCTACTGATGATCGGAACCATCCATTTTTCATAGATAGGGACGAGAATGAGGGCGTTGACGGCGCTGAAGACGGGGACAGAGCCTGCAGGGATTTCGAAGTCAGGACCAAGCTTGCGGTCCATGAGGGCAGCTTGGCTTATGAAGAAGGTTGAAAGTTGAGCGAAGGAGAGGGAGAGAGCTATGGTTGATGCCCATATGGGAAGGACCCTAATGAAGCATTTAAATTCTTCAACTTGGGTCACTGTGCATAGCCTCCAACGAGTCTTTGGGTTGTCCTCTAGGTCTGTCACAAGTGCTGCTTTGTCCAGAAATCTGCATGTATGGACATTTTAGATAGAGCTACACTGACCATTAGCTTACAAGTTAGAATACTATGTCTTGTATATTTGGTCCTGAAATATATTGTGACAGTGTTTCATTTATTTAAACGTGATACGAAAATAACCTGTATTGTGCAGTATGAGGTAGCTTTCGCGCACCCACAATATCAGACTCCTCGGTGTTGACCTCGTATAACGCTGCTTCACTTCCCACTTCAACACGTCGAGAATGGTTTCTGAGTGAGACAACGATGACCTGAATAAACCTAGTAAAGGGGCTTCCCATTGGCTTTTGGTAACGATATTTAGGAATTCCGGCAGCCAAGATTACAATCGAGCAAACCATGGCAACTGTTGGGATTCCGAAGCCCCAAGTCCAACCCTTATTTTCTTGTATGTAAACGAGTAGTGTAATGCCCAAGAGTGCACCCATGTTTATTCCAAAGAAGAACCAGTTGAAGAATGAGTATTTCTTTTGGACTTCATTTGTATCAGCCTCATCGAATTGATCAGCTCCAAAAGACGAGACGCACGGTTTGATGCCACCGGTTCCGAGGGCTATGAGGCCGAGTGCAGCGTATAGGAACCATGTTTGGCCGTCCGTTGCTTTGTTGCATGGTCTTGCCGTGCAAGGAGGGGGACGTAAGCTATCCACGGAGGCTGACACCGTCAACAAAACCATCCCCTACATATGGAAAGAGTACTTTTAGGCCCATCATGATAAGTTACTCCGGTTCACTTATAAAAAGGCCCATGTTTGACAAAGTTTAAATCTTTTTACTTACCGCTGCATAAACACTAGAGAAAATAATGATGGTTTTGAAGCGGCCTAAGTAAGCATCAGCAAGAAAAGCTCCAACGAGTGTGAGAAGGTACGCAGCTCCAATCCAATCCGTTACATGAGTCGCTGCATTCGGAAGCGATTGTCGCATCTCAAACACCAAGTAAGCCACCATGTTCACAGCAATTGCAAAAAATGCTAGCCTCTCTGCTACCTCATTCACTGCATCATGCAAATTTTTAACAAATCAATTGATGAGACGTTACAGTGAATTAGATGAACTTGCAACTAATTTTAGTAACCAAATAAAATTTAGTACCGATGATAAATGGAGAGGCCTTCCACCCTCCAGTTGTTTCTTTGTTTGCAACATTTCCGCGGAAGTCCAAGCACCCATTGCTTACCAAAGTAGTTGATATGCTTCCTCCCTACGTGTTTATGTAGGACAAAATAAAAAATTTATTCAAGTGATGAATACCTTCGATTATCGAAAAAAGGAGAAAGGAAAGGTAATATCACCTTCTTATTATCTTCACTAAAATCTTGTTCAAATTTCTCCATCGACGGCTGAATGAAGGACTTATCATACAGGTCAGCAGCAGCAGCAGATTCCGGTTTCTCCATTGAAGCTCAAGTTATCAGAATTTTGAGTTTCAGACTATGATGCTACATGCAAGTTGCACGTAGCTATTTATTCAAGCTCCATTCGGTGTTAGGACCAATTTAAACGATCGAACTTGATCGCTGTCATTGCGTACGAAAGGTTTTGTGTTTGACTACTTGGACGTTTACGCAGTATTTGACAAGTAAGTATGGACTGTAATTTGTGTTTTTAAGTGTTTGTGGTGGGCGGCACATAAAAGGTATGATTTAATAGTCTACCAGAGTTTTGAGGGCTACAAGCAAAATGCTGCAGAATAAGGCAAGTGTGATGGTGGTCATTACAATGATGAAAGAAATAGAAGAATTATATATAGGAACTAGTCAGACTGCCGCCTAAATGAGAACTAGTCGACGTGATGGACAAGAATCTAATTCTAAACTCTCCATATGGCATAAACCTACTACCTTTAACGTATGCATTGCAATTGGAAAGATTTGAAATAATGAGGTCAATTGCAATTACTCAAAGTTGATCTCAAACTAAAGATTCCACAAAAATAAATGTAATGTCTAAGGATATATCTATTTGTGTTTGGCCCAAACTCTAGGTTACTTGACCTAGTGGTAATAGGGTTAAATTAGAAGGATCTAGATTCCTATTCAATGTACGATTACTTTCCTTGTATGATTGAGATTCTATACATTGTAATCCTCTATATAAAGAGGCCCCTATTATCAATGAGAATACACAGCGAATTTCTCTCAATTTCAGTTTCTCTACAACACGTTATCAGCACGAAACCCTAACCCTGAAACAAATAGCCAAACCCTGATTCAAAAAGCTAAAAACCTTGAATCCGAATACAAAACGTTGACGCCTTTTCTGCCTCCACCTCACACCTTGAAGAACTCGATCCCAGGAGTCTAGAACCGGCGGCGCCACCCCAAGAACCAGCCGAAAATCTACCGAACCGGCCACCGGAAGCTCCATACAACCCGCATCACATATGCCACCGGTTCACCATCTTCCGGAATTTCAATTCCCACCAAATTTTGATAGCAGAAGCCTCTTGATCTGAAGTTTCAAGAACCGGAAGAAAAACACTGAAAACCGGTCTAAAACTCACTAAACCGTCCGACTGAATCATCCGGCAGAAAACCGGCAGAAGAAGAAAAGAAGAAAAGAAGAAGAAAGAGAGAAGAAAACAAGGCCCAGCCCAGAAGAAGAAAGAAGGCCCAGAAGCCCACTGACCCAAGCCCATAAGCCGCTGACGTCAGCCCTAGGACCCTCTGCCACGTCAGCATCCGCCACGTCAGCACTGGACCACTGCCACGTCAGCTCGGTCAGCCCCTGGTCAACGTCGGTCAACAGTCAACACCAGTCAACAGGTCAACGGCCACCTGCCACTTTTCCGGCGACTTTTCCGGCCAAATTTTCTGTCGACCTATTTCAATGTATTTTTTACTAAACATTCCCGTTTTTTAGAGTTTTTTAATTCAATTTCTCTTCTTTTTCGGGGACTTGCAACCTCCCTTCTTCTACCCCCCTTTCTTCATTATAGGGGAGACCAAATTAAGCCGAACTGTGGGGGTTCGTGCTCACTCCAAGCTTAGAGCTTGTTGAGATCTCCAAACTTAGAGTTTGTAGAGAATTTATGATCGATCACTTATGTCATTTTTCGATCTAATCCAATATCTCTTGGAATCGAATTTCTTGGAAGCGATTACGCTCGGAAATTCCTAATTTCTTGGAAGCGATTACGCTCAGAAATTTCATATGTTTTCGTGGTAGCCTATTTCGCTCCGAAACTAACCCTAATTTCTTGTTCTCTTTCAGGATGAGTAACCTGAACAAATTGGACTTTGCTCTATTGGGAACAACTGGCTCGGGATATCACAGGTGGGTTCGTGATATCCGCCAGCATCTCAAGACTGATGGAATCCTGGATATGTTTCTCGAGCCTAGCTAGGACGTGCTAACTGTTGAGCAAGCTCAAGCTTTGGAAGCAAATAGAGCAGCCTTAGAGGCAAATAAGGCGAAAGCCATCATCCTAATGACTCGTCATATGGATGATTCGCTCCAGTACGAGTGTATGAATGAAGAAGACCCCAGAAGACTGTGGGTCTCACTCGAAGAAAGATTTGGCAACGTCCGTGACTCCTTGCTTCCTGACCTAGAAGTGAGATGGCATAGCCTCCGCTTCTGTGATTTCAAGTCAGTTCTTGAGTATAACTCGGAAGCACTTCGCATTAAATCCTTAATGGAATTCTGTGGTAAAGAGATCACAGATGCGATGTTGATTGAGAAGACTCTCTCTACCTTCCCCGTCTCTGCATTGATGATTGCTAAGAACTATCGAATCGATGTTAATGCAAGACGGATCACAAGGTTTCATGAGCTCATTGGAGCTATGAATGTCGCAGAAAAGCATGACAATATCCTTGTGAAGAACTATAATTCGAGATCCGTGGAAACAGAGCACATTCCAGAATCCAATTATAGTCGCACCTCTAAGAGAGGGCGCCAAGAGCGAAACCCTAATCTTAGGGATACTTCTGGACATTCTGGTCCATATAATCGCTCTACTTAGGAATGTAACCGCCAAAATAGGCTAACACGAAACCGAAAAAGTCAACGTGGAAAGAGAGAGTGAGGCAACGCCTCTGGCCATGTTGGTGGCGCCATCAACACTAAGGGCCATCTAAATGACGCTTTCAAAGCACCTCAATCAATGGAGTTCGAGCAAAGAGATGTATGTTCTCGATGTGGAGTGTCTGATCATTGGGCACACATTTGTAGAGCTCGTGAAGAACTTGTCACCGCCTACAAAGCATATTGTGAAGCAAGAGAAGCTCACTATGTGGAACAAGAAGATCAAGAAGATGATCTAGAGTAAAGGGTTGAAGACTACAAATTTGGCTGGGATCAATAGATCGCCAATTCTGTTTAAGTCTTTATTTTCCAAGAGATGTAATAGGCAATTGCCACACTATGTAGTAAATGCCATTGGTTTAGTTTTTCTTCACATAGGCTCATCCAAAATGTGTGTGATGTCTAGGAAGGTTTTGAGATAAGTGGTACTTAAGCGAGCCTTGCTCCACCGACATCTCTCTACTCACCTGTTCATATTTATTTTGGAGTTACCGAAAGAAGTCAAACGACTACCTTTGTTTTGCATTAGCTAGCATTTGGATTAGATTCTCCTAATGGTTAAGAGACAATGATGTATTCCGTTGGCTTATGAATAAAATTTCGAGTTCTTTTCTTTATGACTCCATTTTGATTCTGAGCATATGACCTTTGTGACTACGATGGCTGGGCCATCAATATTAATTCAAGGACATGGAATAGCCCAAGTTCCACTTGCCAAATGGCACCTTAATTACTGTCATAGAAACTCTCTACACTCTTAGGGCAAATTGCCCTATGAATAGCCAACGGATCCCATGCGAAAACGCATGTAGAGAACGGAAATGAGTTCCTTTGCAATACCTCTAATGATTGCGAACAAAGGCGCATCTTAGAGAAGTTTATGTGTCTCTCTAGTGGACTCTATGTCACTATTCGAGCTATTAATCCAATAAAAGTTATGAGAGAATATCTCTTGGATTTAGACACATATTGGCTTTGTCACGACAGGATAGATCATCTTAGTCATGATATGATGATCCGTCTACAAAAGACTTCACACGGACATCTTTTCTCTCGAGCGAAATGAAGCATGAATCACAAGTTGATTCCTAGACTAAGTGTGACCGACGCTGCTGCCTAGGGCACCGCCTCGGTCCACCACCAATCTAGGGCTGGCATAGTCCCTATCCATGACGCCATGGATGGCGTCCATCATGGTGATGGCGCCCCAGGTGATGCTGCAATCACCAACTTGCTTCAGAATAGTGTTTTAGACGCTCAGGCCTAACCAAAATTCTCATTGGTTGCTTCTTAAGCCTCTCGCTCATTTTACATAGCCCGTTCCTTAGGGAAATTAGGACTGAGACCGTCCTATGCAAAGGATATGAAAATACTAATTATGTTCTTACATAGAATCCGTGGGGATTCTGTGGACTAGTTCAACCAACTTGCGGACGTTTAAATATCTTATGATATTGGTTGACACGGAAACACGTGGGTCACGTGTTGTGCCATTGTCCACTTGTAAATGCTGCTTATGCTACACTCCTAGCAAATATCATATGACAACGGGCTCACTCCCCGGATCATCCTAATTCCGTCAATTGGACTTGACGATGCTAGAGAGTTTACATTGAAGACTTTCGATGGTTATTGTATAGGGACTGATGTTGGACATCATATTCCCATGAACACACCCAAATTGTCTCGCGGAAACGACTACGATGGTAGTCCGAACATTGGTAATGCGCACCAATTTCCTTATATCCGCTTGGGGTGATGCAATATCGCATGCAGCTATGCTAATTCGTCTACGACTCACCGCCACTCAATCTACCTCTGCGTTACAGCTAGTGACTGGGTACAAGTATCGTACTTACGCATCTTTGAGTGTGCCATTTATGTGCCAATTGCGCCGCCACAGTGCTCTATGATGGGTCCTCACAGACGAATGGGCAACTACGTTGGATTTGAGACTCCAACAATCGTCCGCCACTTCATGCCCTTTCTAGGCGATCTCCTTACCGCTAGATTTGCGGATGTCACTTTGATGAGACAGTCTTCCCATCGTTAGGGGGAGATAAGAACACAGATGTTCAGCAGGAACGACATGAATTGTCGTGGTCTGTCCCCACTATGTCTCATCTCGATCCCTACTAAAGTGACGAGATCACACAAATATGCTGCAAACATGCCTGCAAGGAAGGACGTCCCTATGAAAGGACGTAGCGCCACCCTACACGGAGGTAGGCATGGCGCCAACGCCAAAGAGAGTGGCACTCTGGCGTTACAGGCCATGGCCCCAGCTAGGATGCATGGGAGGCCCGTGGGTTTCGAAGGATACTTTGGCACATTGCAATCCTTTGATCATCGACACTCAAAATCCGTCTCATGAGTATCTTCCGGATTATAGTTATCGTTGGGGGACGCCTCAACGTCAGAACCTATTCCTGAGAATATAGAGCTCTATGAAACTTACACTAGTGTACATGAGACGTGGGATAGAAACTCTATCATAATTGATGATGTAGTTGTGCATTTCGTTGCGCATGAGTTTGTTGTGTCAGATGATATCGAACCACGCTCCGTTGATGAATGAATGCCAACGTAGAGAAATCTGGCCTAAATGGAAAGATGTGATCCAGGTTAAGTTGGATTCTCTAACGAAGAGGAAGGCTTTTGAGCCAGTGATGCCAACACCTCCTGACATAAAACCTATTGACTAATGGGTCTTCGTTAGAAAGCATAGTGAGAAAAAGAGATGGTAATCTTGCCTTATGGCGCAAGGCTTCTCATAAAATGCCCTGGAATCGACTACGATGAGACATATTCTCTCGTAATGGATGTCATTGCACTCCACTACCCTGTCAGTTTGGTAGTTTCTGAATAACTGAACATGCAGCTTACAAATGTGGTCACTACGTATCTCTATAGGGACCTAGATATGTGATATACATAAAGGTTCATGGTGAACTTCATTTACCCAAGTCAAGTAGCTTTAGACCACGGAGCGCGTTTACAAAGAGATTGAAACACTCACTAAAGTGACTACTTGATTGGGAAGGGCTATGCCCACGCGTTTCCATAACAAGTTTCGGATTCTATCGCGGTTCATGTTGGACATGATCTTCATTAGAAGCCCTTAAAGAGTTAAGGGAAACCGCTGAACACTTGAAATCCGAGTTTGAGATGGAGGATTTTGGGAGAACACGATTATGTCTCGGTTTGGAACTTAAGCATCGTGTTGATAGATGCTTAGGCATTTTGACAAGGTCAAACCTTCAAGCACCCCCATGATCGTCCGTAGTCTTGATCCTGAAAAAGGATCCTCTTCGTCTGAAGGATGATGGCGAAGATGTGCTAGAGGCGAAAGTGCCCTACATAAGTACAATAGGCGCATTGTTGTACTTAGCTAAATGCACAAGACCGGACATCTCATTTACAATGAACTTGTTAGCTAGATATAGCTCGGCGCCAACGCGACGCCATTGGATTGGTGTAAAATATATCTTTCGATACTTGAGATGTATGATTGATATGAGTTTGTTCTATCCCTACAAAAAGATGATGGATTCAGACCCATCACACACCAGGAACGCCGCCAACACTGGCCTGCGTCCATTATCCCCATCCCAAAACAACATGTGTTTTGGAAGGTTTTGCTGATATTGGGTATCTCTCTGACCCACACAAAGGTCATTCCCAATCCGATTAAGTGTTCACCATGGGAAAAGACCATGATATCTTGGAGGTCTACAGAATAGACCCTAGTCGC